>NC_081194.1:50630655-50930655 GCF_902713425.1 Acipenser ruthenus | reverse complement strand
TCACTCTTAACAGATCGTCGGCACCCAATTTCTGTGGAGAGCTCAATCTGAATAAATTTGGTTCACCACTATCCTGCCAAAAACAGTGATCCATATTTCATGATAGAATCAGAGGTGAAATCACAATCATGTTCAGTTTTGCACTGGAAAAATAATACACTACACCCTCGATATAATGCCTTTCATTATAACAAACCTGTCCCATGGACCCGAGATAAAAAAAAGATAATATGAAGGCAACTCTTTGTCTCAATAAAAAGCGTGCGATGTGTAATGCCTCCCAAACGAAAATAATTATGTTGCAACAAAGCTGGAAACTATGTTAATTGTTTGAAAAAAAAAAAAAAAAAAAAAGTGTAACTCAGGCACATCTCTGTCACGAATATAGCTCGTCAAAAATCACCCTGCTTTTTATTTATTCAGCAACCATGCGGCAAAGCAAAATTGATTACAGAAAAAACAACAAACCTTTCATATCAAACTTTTAATGTCAGGTTGATTTTGAATTAAAAAAATCAGGTTTGGGATTCTTGCATGCTGGATTAAGATCTGGTGCACTTTGAAACTATTCATGTCAGTTTGACTTTGAATAAAAGTTCAGCTTCAATTCAGGATTTTTGCTTTGTGTACTGCGTTTTAATTCATTAATGGATAAAGCAAAGGCAGAATACTGCATACATGAGACAACAGGTACATGTAATTCCACTTTTATTCACAATCTCATCAACTTACTCCAACAGTTTATCGTTCCTTTTGAATGTCCTTTCGCTACAACAAACCCCTTGATACAACGAACAAAAGGCTTGGACCACAAGAGGTTCGTTATAGCGAGGGTGTACTGTAATTCCATTTGTTTGCAACATTTTCCGTCTGTGTAATATACCTCAAAACCACTGAAATTTCAAAGAAGGTTTATAAAAGTAGATGGGGCACTATATTTAAATGTAGTCATTTAGGCTCAGTGGTTTTCAGCTCTGGTCATCCAGAGCCTCCAACAACAGGGTTTTTGTTTCAACCAGGAAGTTATTAAGGAATTGCTGTTGGTTGTTGTTTTATGATCATGGCAATGCTTTCTAAAGGTGTATACATGGGCCTAAATTAGTTGTGTGGAAAAAAAACATACCATAAATATTTATAAAATACTTGAATGTTATAAAATGACTGAAAAGAAGGATGCCTATATTTGATTCCCAGAATGACAATGGGAAGCAGACTTCAATGGGGGGAGGGGTGCGAGATGATGAAATGATGCTTATCTTCAACAGTTAAAGCTACTCTCCACATAAAAGGGGCTATACAGAAGAACAAGCTATTAAATAGATACCAATGACCTTTATTTTACTCTGAAACCGATCACCATTACAGGGAACTGAGATTTAAGAACACATCAAACAAGAAATAAGAATATAAACTAAGGGGAAGTAGAATGGCATATCTCACTGAATAGTTTAAAGTATGGATATGTGAAAAAAGATTTGTACTATTGATATGATATTAAACAATGTGGCAGAGAAACAGTTAAATGTATATATTTATTTTGAAAATGGTTCATTTTGAGAGCCAACACCAGCAAGGCAACATAATAAAGAATCATAGAAAACAGCTGTGTATGAACTGCAATAAGCTATGTCAAAGTGTGTGGTCTGTATCCCCGATTATGGCAAGAGGTTCAAATGTTACATTGAAAAAGGTACATTTGTTTTATTTGTATTTATTCATTTTTACAGACAACATGGGTACAGACAGCGTTTATATAAACCTGCCAATACGATCACTACCTCAAATGGTTTCTGGAATAGGAGGCTTTGACACTGTAGCAGATACAGATTTCAAAACTAACTGACACAAAAGGCTACATTTTTCTTGTACAGAACACAAATTTGAGCTTGACCGTGATAAATCACAGAATGCAGCTATGTACCAAGTATGATGCAATATCTTGTCCCCAATATGGCAGCCATCTCAAGTCACAGATCAAACTGAAGGGTGATGTCAGATGAAAAATATGAAGTCATTATATGAAATGGTTTATAAGACATTAGCAGTTGAAGGTGTGGCTGGTTTACAAAAACATAAGCTGTCCCTCATAGGGATACTTCACTAGCAATAACACCTTGGACCAGATGCGAGACGAGCCGAGACACTCATTAGTATTTCTTGGAGATATGCAAAACCAAGAGGTCTCACTCAAGCTGTTGTGCCATTTGCAGAAGACTCGTAACCTCTGAACTCACTCCCTGAACAGACGGCAATAGAACTTACATTGTGTACTGCACACTCACCTTGGCTGCCTGAGGTGTACAGGCAACATGCACCGTGCTGGGTTTCACCCCATTGGCTTTCGGTCTTTTGCATAAACCAAACCGGCTTTTCCGTCTGCCTCGGTCTCCATTTGGTAGAGAACCATTGTATCTGAAGAACACAAATATAAGAGATTAGATACAGTGTACAGTAACTTAGTGGCAAGTGAAAAAGGGCGAAACACCTTCATATATCCCCACAATCAGATACTCTCAATAACTATCCTAAATAATGTTAATGTGAAGTTTCATCACTTAACTAATTTAATAAGAATTTTTTCCCATATATGCATATAAAAAGTGTGACATTCAGATGGACAAATGTATGAACAGACACACCTATATATCCCCAGAATGCTACCTAATGTTAATACCAAGTGTCAGGTGCGTACATACTGCCTGGGGGGATACCAAGATGTGGCACCTCTGCACTGCCTACCCACAATAAACTGAGTGGAGACATAAATCAATAGGAACAGAAATTCTGTAATGTAATTACCATACATTCCCAAAACACACTGTCCTAAGCTACTTTATTACCCTAACACAGTACTTCACATTCTTCAAACACCACCACTACCACCTTTGTCATTGGACCCTGGTAAAGCTAGAAAGACCTGAACAATGCCATCTAATCATTTTGCCATCTTAAAATGAAATTCTGTAGGCGTGGAAACGTTTATATTATTGTGTACAGAAACAGTAAACATATACAAAGCAATATTTTATAAACAGCAAGAAAAGAATAAACAGTGCGAACTACAAAACGCTAACTATTATAAGCAAACCTAGTAAAATTGCAATTCCATAACGGTTATTCTCAGGATCTTTATAAGCCATAATGGACACTACTCGATTTATTTTCTCAAAATAAATATTTATAAAAATTAAATAGTTTGTCTGATATATGTATTTAGTTCATGAAACATTATCTGCTTATGTTGTAAAAACATATATACTAAAACTCACGAGACAATAAATGAATGTTCTAATATAATAAGTTAAATACATTGGATTTGTTTTTCCGTTTCTTTCTTATATCTAAACAAGTTGCTTTGATGTTTTGTTTCTGCATGCTGTTGTAAACTGTCTCCGCCATTTAAAATTGAAATGCATATCTCCATTGATGTCACACGAAGAAAAAAAAAAAAAAAAAAAAACTACGAGTAAAATTCAATGATATGCGTTTCCAATCTGCAAGGCAAAATATGGTGGCCCAATAAGTCAATAAATTGAAGTGCGTTTATCGTGTTTACCTGATCACGGGCCCAGAAAGACACTTCTGTATGACCGTGTATACACGATCACGGTCCTTAAAGGGCTAAAGCAAAAAAGTTCAGTCAGGATCAGTTACAGACGAGGAAGTAGAAAATGGTAAAATCGCCTTTTAGTGTTGCGTTTCATGGGATGAGCAGGTCAAGGGAATGTTTTATGTTAAAATACTATTGCACTACAAAAAGGAGGAAATGTTGCTGGTCCTGCCACACACTACGGATGCAGCTGCTTCAGTTCAGGACAGTTTTTAATGACCCTCTATCATTGCAACTACTGTGCGAAAAAACATATCAATCCATGGGCTGAAATAACAAGTCCTGCCACTACTGCCTGTACTCAGCAAAGGAAGCCTTTGCTATACAGTAGCCCCCAGGTCACTCAAAACAAGATGCATCCATCTTAATAAAGGATTTCCTGATAAAAACCAACAACATAGCATACAACACAAGGACATGCTTTTACAATTCTGTTTTCTGGCATTTACTGACCAGGGAAAATGTTTGGCAAAATCACTTAATGATTCTCAGATATCCCCCCAAATAAACTATTTATTTATTAAAGAAAGTATTTATTTATTGAAGAAATGTCAGGCTTGTTATTTAACAGATGACACATTTAAGGCCAAACTGTAGAATCTTTGGCAGTACGCAAGTAATTGTCAGTGATGGATATGACATTTAGAAGAGAATACTGAGAGTTCTAAATGTCATACCCATGGATGCCGTCATGAACAATATTGTATAACCCTCTCTGTGACCACAATAAGACCTTTAGCTAGCCACCTGGAGGAAGGGCGAAAGGTTTTTATTTCCTCTATTAACCTGGTTGGTGGTTTAGTTTTTCCTCTCCTGCGTGCCAACGGACTACGCTGGCACCAAAGCTGCACAGGTGGGCCGAATGGCCTTTTCTTGTTCTGGAATTTCTTATGTTCTTATTTAAATAAACAACTAGAAAACATGTTGTAAGTGGTCTGGTGGTCAACATCATCTGAAAAGTCCCACACAGAAACTGTCCATTTAAAAACTCCAAGTGCCAGTTTATTTTGTGGTGTTAGCAACAGCTACAATGCAAGTGTGTGGATGTTATTGGGATGCAAAATAAATAAACTGGCAGCTTTGTAAAACTACTGCCACAAAAGGGTTACTTATTCTTGCAGGAGACCCATGATCTGATTTGACTTGTAGCAAGTATGAAGCCAACATCTCATATTTCCATAACACTGAGCAGCTGATGTGGCAGATTTATTAAAAACATAGAGACCAACAGAAATCAAAAACATAACCTCAGCAATTAACCACAGTCAGAATACTGTATGCGATAAATGTGTTTTTTTTTTATTATATATATATATATATATATATATATAAAAGAGTTTTCCTAGCATTGTTTGTTATTTTTTTCTCCACAATCTTGAGTTTCCAAAAAAGTTTAACATCCAGGTAAGAGAAGTTTGTTTTTAAAGTTTTAAAACTGTGCTGCAAATGTCAGATCCACTTTGACCTACATTTCCTGGAATACAGAGTTACATCTCTGCATTTTCAAAGCTTTAAATATATGTCAGGTAGGTGTCAGGTTCTGAAACCCTGATAGGTCTATTAATCTGTTTTTACAATCTCTGGCTCAGGGGAAATACTCATTTTCACTTAACTTTTAGATGCCTTTGTCTATTCAGCATATTTAAAAGTTCAAATTGAAATCATAGGTAAACTACTGTGGATGCCACACAAATACACCCACACAAACTGCCCCCTCAAATCATAACTTTGATTAACATTTCCGTTTAATTCGCATTTTTCTCAACAAGCCTTCACAGGGTATAAACTAACTTCATGACTCAGTACTTAATGTCGATTAGGCCAAACATTCCAAACACTTCAAAAACTGACATGGCCTAAAAACTGTCCAGTCACTTTATTAGGGATTGTCTTAATATCCAGATGAATTCTTTAAATACTCGGTACAGCATACTAGGATGGAAAATAGCTACCAGTAACATGAAAAAACTAAAGCACCATTATGTAAGATACATCCACCTATAACAGTAATTGGACAAGAGGTTTTCTAGATATGACAACCCAAGTGTGACAGACACAGGGACAGCAAGCCTTCATAAAAGCCCATGATTCTGATACTAAAATCAAAAAGGGGTTTTCATTCACCAACTTCTTGCCCGTGGTGTGTGCTGGGCTTCAGTAGTAGGAACAAACTTTACTTAATCCATCAAAACATAAAAGTTAGACTAAATTTTTAAAATCTAAAGTCTTGTGTCTTCTTACCCCAGTACAATGAGTTCTCCGTACTTGACGGGCACTTTGATGGAGGCAGAGATGTTTTCTTGATCAGGAGAGAACATTAGCCTGGCTGGAGAAAAGTATCCAACAATCACTGTTCTTCAGTCCTGGATCTCAGTCCTGTCTTGACATGATTTTGGTAATTCTGCGCGAGAAAGAAAGAAAGAAAGAAAGAAAGAAAATATGAGAGAGAGAGAGAGAGAGAGAGAGAGAGAGAGAGAATTAGCATATATTGCCTTAAAAGCAGAAGATGAGCAGTCCTCATTACTCATATGTAGGAATCTATCTAATTCGCTATTTCACAGATTTCACGGAAATCAGGAAATTGAGGGGTCACCGCAAAATTCACCTCCTTAGGTCTAGTACTAGTATGGAGAGAAAATCAGCCTATCAGTGCATCTGTACTGGCATTTCCGTGACCTGTACTATACAGTAGTGGGTGGGACAAAGTGAGTGTTGCATTGTTATTTTGATTTAGGTTGCTAAAACCTACCAGTTTCATTCAACATTGAAGCAAAATTTGTTAATTCCATAGGGTGATGCAAAACATTTGGCCATAACTGTACAGCTTTAAAAGCATTACACAGACCATACAGTACCTGCTGGTATAAATACACCTACAGAAACAGCTGTTCACTGCTGTAACTGATTTAAAAGCAGCTGGATGGTTGTAGACAGAGCTCAACCATCACTTGCAATCATGTGGTCTGCAGCTTAGGGTTATTAGGCCAGATCATTTGCTACCTCTGTTGCGAAATAGCTCAGACAGTACAGGAAGCTGCCAATCAGGTTCAGATCAGTTCATTTTATAAAGCAAACAGGAAGTAGGAAGGTGGCCCTGGTGTCACCTCTACGTGTTCACTTGGTGGCTGTAATGCATTAGGGCTAGACACTTCCCTATTAGAGATGGAGCGATAATCAATTACTAGTATCAAAAATATTTTAGTATCATTATACAGTTAATCATGATGGCGTCTGGTAATTCATTATTAGTTTGAAGTAAAACAGTATAAAACTGTGACTGTATAAACTCAAAAGATTGACATACACGATTTTCAATGTTTCATCTGTTTTTGAGTATTATTGGTTGGGGCAATGTTCCGTGCAAGAATGTTCCGTTTCTGAAAATGGTCATACCTTGTACTGTAAGCATGTATTACGAAGCTTAATGTACATGTTGCACTGCAAAGTATTTTTGTATTTCCAAGCATATAAATCTGGTGATAAAACACGCTTATTGTGATCATTTTTAGTCCACTATCGATAATCAAAAACATTATTATCGTGCAGTACTACTCCCTTTTAATAAAATTAAGATTAAGATGATCAGACAACAGCAACCAACCAGTAAAAAGTCTCAGAGTGGTCTTGAGTGATTATTAAAAAAGACATACCACTTGCCTAAATCTCTCATGAAAATCCCAAGCAGATTGCTTTTTGTACCTACACTTTTATCCAACCATTCCACGCATGTGCTCAGATTAACCTTGACTCAGCAAAGTGGTTCTGGGAGCTTTCAACCGTGTCCCCTAAAACTTGCAAGCAGACACACAGTGCTTGCGTGCAAAGCTTACACAGAAAGCTGGGCCTGTACTTTTCCACCCCAGAGTGAAGGAAACAAGCATGCACAGATTTAAGTCTGAGATAAGCAAGAAATCTCCTGTGTGTCTTGTTAGACTGAAACAAGTTAAACATGAAATTGCTGCATTGACCAGCTTGGAACTCAAGCTGGTTGCTGCTGGTCAAGCTGGTGAATGAGCTGGTCTGCTGCTGGTGAATCCGAGTTTTAGATGGTCATGCTGGTGAAACAAGTCGATGGCTGCTGGTGTAAAGCTGGTCTGGTGATGGTCAAGCTTTTCAGTGATATAGCCTACTGAAGAATGTTTTGTTGTGTGTATAGTAAATGTTAAAATTACACTGTTTGTAATCTTTAAACTATTATTTTTAATGACTCACTTCAATCATGTTCACAAGGGTGGGCATTACATTCTCATTTATCATACACTACTCCATGCAGTATTTTATAATCTCTGGTGAGCATTGTTTTTTTTTCCTGGCTGAGAAGTGTGAGAGAGAAGACAGTAAATATATGAGGTATGGTTGCAATTCCTTTCAGCTTGACAGCTCACGATGGGGTCACGTTAGGTTGCTGGTGTTAATGAGCGTGTGTTTCCCGTATCAACCAGTACGGGAAATATCAACTGGATGAGCCCATTGAAAAAAAAAAAAAATGCTCACCAGTTTATAGAGAGGTTTCGACCAAAACGCAAAAATATATAGGTATACCGGTAGTTCGGCTCACAACTGGCAGTGAATGGAATTACATATTTATTAACACTTTGTCTAACATACATACATACATACATACATACATACATACATACATACATACATACATACATACACACATACGAGTGATTTAAGCACTTTACACATTGGATCTGGCAAACTGAAATCGCATGTGTACCAGTGTTTTCTATTTGTCTTGTTAGAATAAAAAGTAGAAATTGAAGAGCTAGCAAAGAGAGTGGAAAAGGGAATTTGTGGTCCTAAATTATTGGATTGAAACAATGAATGTGATGAAGGAATGGATACAGTTACTATTGAAGAAGAGATAAGGGAGCAGCATGAGAACGCAGGAAGTGCAATTCTTTAGTTTTTCAGAATTGTAAAGTGTTATCTCTCTCCAATAACTACTTAAAATGAAATACTGTACTTGAAAAAAATATATTTTGCATTGGGACTAGTCTGACTGTTGGGGTTTTCTTTAAACTCTCCTGATAAGTTTTTTTTTTCCTTTAAATAAATGCATATGTAAAAAAAAGTAGTACAAAAAAGAACCATATAAATCTGTTAGGTATGTGTTTAGTGATAATTACTGAACTGTTTTTCTAATAAATTAATAAGTAACATGTTTTGTAATACATTTTCCTATTGTTATTAAGTAATAAATAGGTCATAGGTAAATGGTAATAATTAATAAATACCTATTTATTTTTAAATCTTAAGAGTCAGAAGTTATGTGCTTCAAAATGAAAAGAAAACAGCCTGCTTCAGATTTTGAAAGAAAGGAAAGCTGAGAAAAGGAAAACATTGTTCTGATAGTGATGGGTAAATAATTCCCACAAAAAATGTACACTGAATCTCGGCTCAAATTAAAATATCCAGTCAAAAGATGTAAGGAAGTGAGTGACGAAGTGGAGAAACCGAAACAACACTATCAAAAAATACAAAGAGCTGAATTTCTCATTACAGAAATGCCTGATCTCAACTAAATTGGTATGTTGTCATTTTTTGTAATATAAAAATAGGGTACTTTTTCTTTTTAATGTGGGATTGTGAAAAATAGGAATGTGCTATATTTAGCAGTTAATATTCATGTTAAACTGATGGTTGTCATAGTATTTATAGCTGTATGAGAAGTGGAACGTGGGGAATGTATTTCGTCCCACACTCCATGCTGTTCAGGATGGGATGGTAAGTATATATTATTAGTATCCAGTCACTTACATGCAGGCCCATAATAAAATCAAATCAAATTAAAATAAAGCAGTGCAAACACTCAGTGTCCTGTTTACAAACACTTTTTACAAGTGAAAGGGAACAATCATTTTGTTTCACCCAAAATATATGGAAATATCTGCAGTTTAGATGTTAGCTGGTAAGATGAATCTTGCTAGCTGAATGTGGTTCTCTTCATATGCAAGGTAATGTACATTTTCCAAAAAGTACGATTTAATAGTTCTAGTATAAGAGTCACAAAACCAATAGACTACACAATCATACATAGGAGTATACTATAGTAATATTAAGGACTTCTGTAAGTGTTATTGGTGTACTTACTGCTTGCTAAAGGGAACATATACTGTAGTTTTAAATTCATAAAATGGCACTGTTATAATGTCCACAAAACAGTGACGGTTCAAGTTTACTGTAACTAAAGTAGAAATAGCATTTCATTCATAAATATAAAGCATCAGAAGGTTAATATAGTACCGATATGCGTAGAAATGCATGTGATGGCTATACATGGTGTCACACCAGTAGTTTCCAACCAGTAGTTTTAAAAAAAAAGTTTTGTATAACAACAACATCTTTATGTCTTGAAAATACATTTCTGTATTTTCAATACAAATACTGAATGATAAAGAGCAGACATCACATTATATAAAACTGTACTGTCTGGAGGAATAACAAATGATTCATTTATTGAATGGGAATTTCTCCCAGTTGTATATCCTGCTAATATTATCACATCCTGTATCACAGACATTAAACTTCCTTTAATTGTTATGGAAATCAACTGCGATTTTTCAGATAAAAGACATTGCATACAATGGTCAATTTACAAAGGAAGAACTTATATCAGAACCCTATTTTCAGAATGGAGGAGCTGGGAGCCGCTGGTCAGAACGGCTTGGGGCTGGGAGCCGCTGGTCAGACCAGTTTAAATTCTTCCAAAACACAACACTAGTAGGTGACCATCGAGACCAGCTTGAGCTGGTCAGTGCTGGACTTTCCAGCACTTCTAGTGCACAACAATTCAGCTAACTAAAACATTTAGGCCTATATGCTACTGTAGTAGTATAGCACTAAACTGGTTAATCAAACCAAATACCTTTTTTGGGGCATTAATGCTAGTGGCGCAGATGGAATAATAATGGAAATATGCAGAGCTGCAAAAAAAAAAAAAAAAACAACACGCTCTGCAGATTGTTACCACTCTGACCATGTTTAAAAATATTTTAGTAAGGGAGAATATACAGTGCATCTGTGTGCATGAGGGTCTGCTCCAGGGTCACAAACCCACCACGTGTGCCTTGGACCCCCTCCCCACCTCACCTCTTTCAAGCTGCTGCTCCTGCTCTACTCCCCTTCATCTCCTCCCTCCTCAACACCTCTCTCCTTTCTGGTATCTTTCCCTCTGCCTTCAAAAAAGCCTCTATCACTCCCCTCCTCAAAAAACCTACCCTGGAAACCACCTCCCTCCAGAGCTACCGTCCTGTCTCCCTCCTACCCTTCCTCTCCAAAACCCTCGAGCGGACTGTACACCGCCAGCTCTCTGCTTTCCTGTCCAACCACTCTCTGCTCGACCCTCTCCAATCTGGCTTCCGCTCTGCTCACTCCACTGAAACCGCCCTCCTGTCTGTCACCAACTCACTTAAGTGTGCCCGAGCTGCCTCTCTCTCCTGTGTCCTAATTCTCCTCGACCTCTCTGCTGCCTTTGACACTGTTGATCACTCTATTCTACTATCATCTCTCGCTGACCTGAGGATCTCTGGCACTGCTCTGGCCTGGTTCTCCTCCTACCTCTCCAACCGCACGTACAAGGTAACCTGGCGTGGAGCAACCTCCACACCTCACCCTCTCTTAACTGGAGTCCCGCAAGGGTCAGTCTTGGGTCCTGATAGAGCCGTTCCTTGGTGGGAAACAGCTGTCCAGAGTTTTCCATCTGCTCTGAGTCCAACTATTGTTTGGAACAGGGACTCTTCTTCAGGGGAGGAGAAGGAGAAGCAGAGGAAGATGAGGAAGACTGTCGAGACGGTTCTCTGTGTGTGCTACTTTCGTGGATGCATCGTCCGGTGCATTTCCAGCATATAAATTGTCAATTAACAAAATAATCATTAAATGGTTGAACAATATATGTATTTCTGCATACAAATGTTACAACAACAACAACAACAACAACAACAACAACAACAACAACAACCAATATATTTCTGCATACACATTTTCCATTAACAAAATAATCATGAATGAGCTTACATTAGTGCACAATTGAGCAATTCAACATGGTACTGAACAATATTGTGATCCACTATGTAGAACAACTAACATTCTGGTAATTTTGCGAATAAAACAATTCACAATGTTGTTGAAGGATATTGTACTCCAAATACATAGTAGCTTGATGAAAAATAACAGTCTGTTAAATGCAAGTTGAATCATTTAGGATTCCCCCCAACCCCCTCACCCACACGTCAATTTTGGAATCGAAAGATTTGATCCGATTTGACTTGCGTTAAATACATTGACCAATGAAAAACGACTGAAGACACATGGATTCTTTCAGTTCTCTGAACAAAATGGAAAATCTAAATTGTGTATGTCGCCAAACAAAAATTACTTTACGATAAATCCATCTTATTTTTTCGAGTGTTTGAAAAACAAAATGGCTGCACGCAAAGTGAAGAAAATACATTTTAGAGAAGAACAAAAATTGGCAATTGTACTAGAGAAATAAATACTATTGGGGAGGTTAGGGGTGTCATTAAAAAAATTCTGACAAAAATAAAGCCTGGCAAGAAATGACTGAACGGGTAAATACCATCAACCCAGCTGTAAGTCGTAGTGTAGGCCAAAAAAGAATATTAAAAAAAAAAAAAAAAGGACACCAAAAACTGGAGACGGCCCTTTTGAAAAACTTTCTCAGCTAAGTTCTTTAATAATTGATATTTATGGGGAAACATGTCCCACTTACAGTGGAATTGAACAGGTGCAGAGATGGGAATAGAGGATGCCACAGTGATAGTAGCAGCAGGTAAATTAAAAATAAATTAGTTAGTATCTATATATTGTCAAATACTGTTTAATTAAAAATGTATTCAAATCTGTAGTATTCTTATATTCAAAATCTTGTTAAAAGGTCTTGTTAAAAAAAAAAATAATAATAATCTGGTATGCACTCAATTTCAAGACAGTATTAACATCTTGTTTAGGTAAATAAATAAAAATAAATACATAAATAAACTTCAACTTGTTTTTTATAGAACCGTGCAGTGAAATTGTAAATACATTGTTGTGACATCCTTAAAATCGCTAGGTGAAGCTGTGCAATTACCAAGTTTGTGCAGCCAGTCAAAACACCTCTGTGCAATGACCTAGCCGTCAACGTGAGTTATACAGTGCTTGAAAATATTGTATTCTTATATCAGATATTTATCAGATATGATTTTGTGTAACAGCAACGTGTGTGTGGCTATTATACGAGTACAGACAAGTCGGGAATGAAGTTCATTAAAAAGTAACTGTTACATAACTTTCACAGACCAGTTTTTTACTGAAATGTTTAGTTTGTTTATATTTTGCGAAAAGCTGCATGTACATTTTTTTTTAAATGTATGTGTTGTTGGCCTCAGTTTAACGGTTAAAACTAAGTGGTTATACATGTATCAAAGTTTGACTTGTTTACAATAGTGTCTCTTGGACAAGGCTGCTTGTGCAGAAAACATTCATGAATAGGGTTAAATGAATCTGATACTACCATTGCGGCTGTTGGCTGATGATTTCTGAATCCCAGTGAAGGCTCCAACAATATTTTAAAAA
The DNA here is from genome assembly GCF_902713425.1 of Acipenser ruthenus. NCBI lineage: Eukaryota > Metazoa > Chordata > Actinopteri > Acipenseriformes > Acipenseridae > Acipenser > Acipenser ruthenus. Next base: position 50,917,463 of record NC_081194.1, on the reverse strand, counting down.
CTTCCAGTGGCACAGAAACGAATTGCCACACAAACTTGAATGACTGCAGGAATACTGTGGCTTCTGTTTGCTGCAGGCTCCAAGTCATCTTTTAACTTTTCCACTAAAGTTAAAACATCCTCGCAGTGGAAACATAGTCTTTCAAAAACTGCCATGTTATTCAAATTCTCTAAGGGATTGTGTGTCCTTAAATACTCTTTCCCTACGAAACATACTGTTGTCCCTTTTTGGGGAAAAGTTGTATTTTATACTCACTGGACCGGAGATTTTATTTTTGAAGAATGCTTCAGATTCCAGTTCATATGTCTTGGCAAATTTTAAACAGTTTTATTAATTTTCTTAGAAAGTGGTTTGCAGTGAGGTTATGTGTATACACGTAACTTGTCCTTTGTACAGTTAATTCACGCACTATTATGCCCAATGCTTTTAAATCTTTATTCAAGTCCTTGGCTTTTAAATCTTGGATTTTAGGATGATTCTTCTACCTGCAGTTCCCGTAATTTTCTTTGGACGTCCACTTCTTTCATGCTTTTCAGGTGAATCTGTTCTGTGGTACTTCTTGATCATTGCCCTGTTGTGGATTTTGGTATTCCATATATCTTTAATACTGGTAGCTATTTCCTTTGTTGTAGTTTGCCAAGAGGGCTTTTTTCAAAAGTGAATCCAACTATTTGCTATATCCATCAGTTTACTAATTTAAAGTTAGCCGGTGCAGTGCTACCGGAAGTTGTGTCACGACTGCCTAGCAACAGCTGCTGTAACTCAAGCCGGGGATCAGTCAGCTGAAAACAAGGCAACACAATTGGCAACAATTTCAAACAAGATATATTTATTGTAGAATGTTGCTGTTACAAGCATTGCATAATTAATTAGCGTCCTTAAGTTTAATATGTAAATCTCATTCACATGAACATGCATTTCGAACGCCAGACATAGAATAAATTGGTAAATTGTTTGTTGGTGAAACAGGCATAACAATGTCTGACTTACGGTTTAACACAGACTTAACACTTGTCAAGCATCAGCATTTAAAGAAAAAGTAGCTAATATACAAGTATTTTTTCGTGTACTCTAATATGTAATATGCTATTCGAATAATGTTTTATTTGTGTGCAATCGACTACATGGACCATTCCCTAATTCTGACTAATTTATTAATCTTGATAAAGTGTCACATGGAAGTACATGTTGTGGCAAAATGTACAACTTAAAAGGGTACATCAACACTACATGAAAAATAAAACAAACTATTCCACCTTGCTGTTCTGAATGCATTTGGTCATTGTAGAATAATCCGTATGCTCTCAAACATCTGCATAATGCCACACTGCTATGTCCAAAATCACTGTTCTTGAGCATCTCTTCCGAGCCAAAAAAACATGACTTCCGCATGTACCCTCACATGTGCTCTGAAACATACCGACGCATGCCCAATGAAGTGCTGTATAAACTATAGTACCTCTGTGTGGAATCACACTAGTCTGTGTGACAAACCTGGTCTGTCTAATTTTCCATAAGGAAGGAACTTGGACCTGCTTTCATTTGGTGTAGTAGACATCTTTCACACTGTACATGTAAATGAATGTTGCATTCAATAATAAAAATAAAAAAAAGTCTGTGCTGTGTAAGTACTGGCAAAAAAAACCCAAGGACGGAGTTGTTCTCATTTCCAACTAATGGAGGGACCTACCCACAATTATAGCAGCACTGTGTTATTTCAATACACTTCCCCAAAGTCTTAGATACAGCTCCAGCTGATTCCGAATGTTTGCAAAAAGGACACAGGTTTTCATTTGCATTTCCTCACACATGCACAATCGTCTACACAACGTTGAGTGGGAAAGTCGAACTCGGCCAAAAATTCCATCTCCCTATCAGTTTCTGAACAATCTGATGAAATATTGTCTGGCATTATTTCGGATGTTCCCTGTGTACAGTCACACAGTGTTGCTGAGGAAAATTTGAATTTAAACTGAAGTTTAAAATAAATAAATAAATAAATAAATAAATAAATAAATACAGAGAAAGGTGGAAATGGTGTGTTAAGTCACAGGGATGAAAATTCAGCTATGTTTCTTTTAAATACAATATAACTACATAAAAATTAATTTGTCTGTCTATATAAAAGTAGGAAAAAACAAATGTAAATACCTTTTATGATTTCAGCACCAAGTAACAGTTTTAGTGTCATACTAAAATTAAGTTTTTTAAATGGGCATTTAAATGCTGAAACATGTTGATATGTTATACATTTGTTTACTGGTCTGCTATTTCCAGTGGAGTAACCTTTCCTATTCTACTAGAGCGGTTAGAGAACTAGGTGGGGGAATTTTAGAATTTGAACCTCAAACAAATCCTAACAGAAATGTGCTGAGTGCAGTAAAACTGAGCCCTCTAAACTAAATGCAAGACAGATGGAGTGAGATACCAAGCTAATGAGCTAAATCCAAAAACGAGGCCTTGCTTCGATTTGTTGTGCCAGTGCTGCTTGCTAAAACAGCTGGAACCAAATTGTTGTGGCTTACTTTATGACAAGGCTTTCAAAAGAAAATAACTTTACTATAAATAAAGGAATGCATTTGCTTAGCAACTCTTTGGGGCCGATTCGAAAATAGACCCTCCCACCACCTGCTCTCCGAGTAGCACTTACTTATGTGTACAACAGCCAGCTTTGGGGGGGGGGTGGGGGGAAACAAAAAACATATCCAACCATTTTAACAAGAAGTGAGCATATAAAAAAAAAGGATTAACTGTGCAATCCTGCAGTGTTTCTGATTAATCATGTTTGACTCACCCTACTTCCAGCTGCAATGTACTGTAGGTCTACAAATAATCCTATGTGGAAAAAATGTGTTGATTTATAAAAGTTTATACAGTATTTTGAGAAACGAGACAAGATCTGACAAAGGCTGGTCAAAACCTGTTCAATGCGTTTGCTAAAATTACCATTTTCTTAGTTTGTACACTGAATGGCGGTAGTGTGGGCTACTGTGTTGTAACAGACTTTTGTTCCATTTTGGACTGCACACTACTTCCTGCAAACTACTGTGATCTCATTTTTAAAGCAACATTGGCCAGACCTCGCATTTCAACTAGTGAATGCAAGCCACACAGCTGTAGTCACCCATCAGTCGATTGTCTACTGTGGCCAGCCTTTGGCTTCTCAGACTACTATAGTACCACTACTACAGTAGTGAGTTTTCAGTGAGCAGGGCTATCCAAAACTGTTCCCATTGAGGGGCTAGGACTCTCAATTAAAAAAAAAAAACTGAAGGTCCCAGAGGAAATGTTGGGGGTCCCAAAGTACAAAGTCTTAATGTTATAGTGCATAAATCTATTTTTTCTTCATTTATTAAAGTTAACAATTTAACAAAAAGAAACAAAACTAAAAGCCACAAAAGATGAAAACACCTAATATAATCCACAAAAGTAAAATTCCATAAAGAGCAAAAGGACAACCAACCATTCTACTCAATCAGGAATCTGCCACTGCTCTCAATACTAAAAGCAGACCAAAGGCTCAAGAACCTATTAGGTTTTTAAATTAACAAATCATAATTAATTTTGTCTCATTTAAGACTGCCTATATTTTTCTTCTGAGTGCCCTGCACTAACTTATTATTCAATATTACAAACTATGCATGCTCTGCTCTCCGTGGCAGAACACTAAGCTGTAGGAAAGTGAAGTCCTGCTGTTACATTTCTTAAAACTGAACTCAACATAATTCATATTAAACTTAACTTTTTAAACATATTTAATATGATCGGCTGGTAGTAAGGATATTTAAAATGGATGCATTTCTTTCTTTCTCTATATAATCTAGCTAACTGTACAGTCATTTGGGGAAAAAAAAAAAAACCCACACACTACTGGTACCCAACACCAGAACTACCATTAATTCTGCCACGAATTAACAAGGAACCAGCAGACCCTTAAACTCAGCAGCATTATAACTACAGTACAGCCAAAAATAATCCATTCAACTTCTGAGCCATTTCTGTCAGCACCCGCTAATATCTTTCAAACACAGTTGCTTATGCTTGGGAAGCAGTCAGCAAGGAAGCCTGAAATGGATTTCAACAAAACATGCAACCTTACACAGGAGGTCACGTATTCAGTATAGTGTTCAGTCCTTTAGTCTGCTCTGATCCAAGACGTACCCAGGGACGCAGACAACTGCAAACCTGAGAGTCGCAACAAACATGCGTGCGTACAGGACGCGGGTACCATTGTCCCAGAGTGCCTTGAGTGTGCGTTCCTAAATTCCTAACTCACCCAGCACATTCCAACTGTACAACTGTCAGTGGAACACAGCATTTCCCCAGAGGATCAGCGTTGTGTGTAAACCAGAGGGAGATGTACCCAAGCCTATAAAGTACGAGGTCCAGGAAAGAAACTCCACTCAAAACTCAAAACCAGTATCAGTATTATGATACTTATGGTCCTATTCAGAAACAATACTTGATCTTAGTGCTTACTTACTGTAAGTTACACCCTTAAGTTAGCATTAACAGGGTTTCTTAATACTGCTTTGATTTCCTTCTGTAAACGAAAAAAAAAACCACGCACGCATGCGAGAAGAGATTTATCTGATTAAAACAAGCAAGATAGGCACATCCAGAATGTCTGGTCTCCTGTATGTTTCTAAGTGTTTGGTCGCTACCTCTAATCAGGTTGAGTGTATTTCTTGCACACTGTTTACTGTGTCAGGTCATGTAATGTCATATAGGAGTGCAAGTCACAGTACACTCTCAACTTGATTAGAGGTAGCCATCGAATACTGAAACACAGCACTTAACCCGTTGTGGTTTAAACGTTTGAAATTCTGAGTGCGGGATCTGCATTCTCAGAGATATTACAATTTTAGTTACTGCCACTAGGTTCCAATGGGAACATCTTATAATGTGGTACAAAGTCTTTCTACATGACAGATAACTACTGTGTGGGTTTTTCACCAGTTATAAATGCCAAAAGTATCCATTATAGATTGACTTTAATTATAGGTTGGTGTACAAAAAAGTGACTAATTTTCCATTGCAGCTCAATGTTGTGCTGTATGTACATTTGAACTGAGTCTCACTTATTTACTGAAGGTGTGTTTTGTGGCTTCATTGCACAGCCACAACGTAATTGTTTATTTATTTTTTTTATTAATTTAATTAGGCACACCTGCTAGTAATTGAGGCAGGTGTATAAAAAGGCAGGTCTGTAAGGTGCGTCCGTGTTTGCGTGAAGGTCAAGGCATGGAGGAAGCCAGACCCGAGACAAGGCATTATGATACTGGTTAATGGTAAACAGCGTAGCCATCCGATTTTTGATGAGCTAGAACTTGATAAAGTTTAGTTAAGGGTTTCAAAGTAGAACTAGGTTTTTGTTGTGGTGTTTATTTTGTAAATAAATAAATAAATAAATAAATAAATACAGGCACTGCCCTGTTTAAACATACCTGTGGTTTTGAGTGCTGTTCCTTTTACAAGACAGTGTTAAAGGTTCTGAAAGTGGCACACCCCATTTTGCCACACCTGTTTACCTCAGGTTTCATCAAAACATTTGTCTTCTTGATTTACTGTACCAAGGGGGAATATTTACTCTGGTCTGTGTCTTTAATGTAAGCACATTTAAGTTGTTTTTACACAGTAACTATGGTCCTTAGCTTCTTTGAGTAATAGGATTGGCGAGAATAAAAACAATTTTATGTAGGGATATAGTGCAAAACGTAATCCGATGCATTCCATGCACTTTTTGTCATTCATGTAGTAAGTTTGTTGTATTATGCCCTCTGAATACCATGCACTGTTTTAGCGACCCTGGTATCGGTTCTTAACACTACATTCCGCTGCATACACATAAAAGCAGTATACAGCAGGCTACTAACTCTGCCTTAGCGCAAGAACTTACTGTAGATTTTTAGATTTTGTTCTGTAAACTGTTTGAAAAATATTTAGCTTAAAAAAAAAAAAAAAAAAAAAAAAAAAAAAAGCATCCTCTTGATAGTAAGGCTTGATTTCAATTTATACTTTCCATTTTGTGCTACACCACCTGGAAATATATCTGGAAAGGAACAATACATTTCTATGGTACTATGGGGATATGTTGTAGAATTCAAAACAAAAGCTAGTTGAATTTCACAATTAGAATATGTGTACGAGTTAAAAGACAACATCGCTGTTCTGGTATGATTTTATATATATATATATATATATATATATATATATATATATATACACATACATGTAATTACACACACAGGCTCATCTGCTTGTAAACATCAGTAATGTACTAAAATTGCACACTGGTACAATTATGCAGGCGAGAAAAACAAAATCATAAATAACACGCGTCGATGCATTGCGCGCACCCCTCTATCACCCTCAGTAATATGTAAATGGATGCACATCATACTTTGAAAAGTACGGTATCAACATTTTCTGAACACTTTCCCTCCCCCCCAAAAGATCTTTATGGATAATAATCCAGCTGTTCTACAAATACAAAGGCCTTTGTTAATTTCAATACAAAATGCAATTTTCTGTTTTCTTTTCGCTTGTGGGATGAATAATTTAGGTTTAATAAAGGAAATTTGCCATTCATATGCATTCAGACACAAAGAACTACAGTAGCAGAGCACAGTTTTGACACTATAAAAGGGGTGCCTTTTGTAACAGTACAACACAGTACTTTCACGGATCTGCTTCATCTTTCTGGTAAAAAAACACACACCCCACTGTATAATATATTATAATACACATGTTAAAAAGTCCTTCAGTGGATAATTGAATTAGAAGCATCGGCACACAACAGTATGCAAATTCAAGTCACAGATAAGCCAGGTGGCAGCTATGTGTGTTTTATAGTCTCTGCTACTGTTATTTTAGGTTTCCAAACCAGAACAGTGTTTTCAGCTCAGCTACAGTAATGACCTCTAATAAGAAGCAAGTCCTGAGACTTGAGCAAATCATGTCCTCTGCTTATGGGCATTACTGCCACTATGAAATTACAAAATCTTTTTGAATTGTTACTCAGTACCATTTGGTTAACTCTTACAGTACTAGCATTAACACATTTTTTTCCCCCACTTTCCCTAAACTGTGTTGAAAATGGCCCTTTCACTGCAGTGAAATGACCAGGCTTTGGGGCTATGTGTTTGTGAAAATGCTATATGAAGTTAAGGTAAATTTGGACTAAAAGGTTGCCAAATTACAAATGATAAAAGTTTTCAACCTGTTTAAAATTTTCACTGTACCGATTTGTACCACAGTTGCAATAAACGGTAGAATAATTGGCTTAACAAAACATTTTTGTTCCTGTTTATATAATATATAAATTATGGTCACAACAGTTTGTGACTGACACACTGCTGGTTTAGGTCTAGATGCACAGAATCAAAAAAGACAGTATTTAGGAATCTCTTTGGAAACACACATATTCGCTTTCTATTCAGCAAAGTTATAATCCTAAACAGTCTGCACTGTAAATGTTTATCACATTACCATTTACGTCCCATCTCTGCATAATTGTGTGACATTTTAAATGTTTATAACATCAAAAACATTAACCCGAGTATATAAAAAAATATATATACATACAGTCTATATAAAAATCACTACACAACATTTTCAGGAAGTTGGGTACTGTTTAATTGAGGCATTTCAGAAAATAACGAATACAACCATCTAATGTTTGTATCGAGAAACACAAACGAGAAACACGTATATGTATGTATATATATGTATGTATATATATATATATATATATATATATATATATATATATATATATATATATATATATATGTGTATGTATATATATATATATATATATATATATATATATATATATATATATATATATATATATATATATATATATATATATATATATATATATATATTTATGTATGTATGTAAGTTTTAACATTACTTCCCTTGATTTAAATTCAACACTTCTCACAATATATCCGAGCATCTTGTTGGCCTTTTTTATAACTTCCCCACATTGTCTAGATGAAGACATTTCTGAGTCAACATAAACTCCTAGGTCTTTTTCATAGTTCCCTTCTTCTATTTCAGTATCTCCCATATTATTTATTTCTTAGCAGACGCCCTTATCCAGGGCGACTTACAATTGTTACAAGATATCACATTTTTACATTATTTCACATTATACAGATTCACATTATTTTACATACATTATACAGATATCACATTATTTTACATACAATTACCCATTTATACAGCTGGGTTTTTACTGGAGCAATCTAGGTAAAGTACCTTGCTCAAGGGTACAACAGCAGTGTCCCCCACTGGGGATTGAACCCACAACCCTCCGGTCAGGAGTCCAGAGCCCTAACCACTACTCCACACTGCTGCCCGAATATGATATGATATATAATGCACATTTTTTATTGCCTGTATGCGATACTTTACACTTATCTATTAAATGTCATTTGCCATGTGTCTGCCCAGTTCTGAATGCTGTCTAGATCATTTTGAATGACCTTTGCTGCTGCAACAGTGTTTGCCACTCCTCCTATTTTTGTGTCGTCTGCAAATTTAACAAGTTTGCTTACTATACCAGAATCTAAATCATTAATGTAGATTAGGAATAGCAGAGGACCTAATACTGATCCCTGTGGTACACCACTGGTTACCTCACTCCATTTTGAGGTTTCTCCTCTAATCAGTACTTTCTGTTTTCTACATGTTAACCACTCCCTAATCCATGTGCATGCATTTCCTTGAATCCCTACGGCATTCAGTTTGAGAATTAATCTTTTATGCAGGACTTTGTCAAAAGCTTTCTGGAAATCTAAATAAACCATGTCGTATGCTTTGCAATTATCCAAAGTCAAGCAGGTTAGTTAGACACAATCTCCCTTTCCTAAAACCATGTTGACTGTCTCCCAGGATATTGTTACCATATGGGTAATTTTCCATTTTAGATCTTATTATAGTTTCCATAAGTTTACATATAATAGAAGTCAGGCTTATTGGTCTGTAGTTACCTGGTACGGTTTTGTCTCCCTTTTTGTGGATCGGTATTACGTTAATTTTCCAGTCTGTCGGTACAACCCCTGTGTCAAGAGATTGTTGCATGATCTTGGTTAGCGGTTTGTAAATAACTTCTTTCATTTCCTTGAGTACTATTGGGAGGATCTCATCCGGCCCAGGGGATTTGTTTATTTTAAGAGCTCCTAGTCCCTTAAACACTTCTGCCTCTTATGCTAAAGTTATTTAATTCCCTCCCTGCTATCTCTATATTCCCAACCCATTACACACACCCGGGCACCAACATACAACACAAAATACGCACAGGGGCGACAGTACCCCTCCACACACGTGCTTTGCTTTTTCAAAAAGTTTATGAACGTTTTCTTATTCCCAACCCATTAATTAGCAATAAGAGGTACTGGAGTTAAAGTCATTAGTTTCTCAGCATTTTGTGTTCCCAGAAACTGCTACAGTAACAGAGTAGTTTAAAGCATACACAAACCCTACAGCGGTCACTTATGAATATAATAATTAGCTTTATTAAACCATATATTCAGGACAAAAAAATGACATTCAACACATGGTGTGTAGTGACACACTAAAAATCTCAATAACTTAATTTATATCAATAGAATATTTTTTTGTTACTCAAAGAATTGTACTGTATTCATATTTTTTACAAACCATCTATGAGAAACAAGTGTGATTTCCATATAATCTGATTGAGAATTTTGAGTACTTTTGTGACATTATACTGTAATGGCTTGTGGTGAATCTGGGACTTTTTTCAGAACAGACCTATTTAGCATGCATAAATCTCCTTGCAGAATTTACCCCATTTGTTGGTGATGCTATAAAATATTTCGTTTTAAGGTTTTATATACTTTTTAAATCACCCTCTACCAACTGTGCAGTGTTTACAATGAATGCTGAACCTGAAACATTTTAGATGAAGCCTGTCATAAAGAAGCCAGTGAATTAATTCAGCTGCAAAACAAGCTATTAGGCCCACTAGTTTACCTGTTACTGGGTAGTTCAGGGGCTTTATAAAAGCATTCAAACACACACATATTACTACACAATCAATAAAACAGCAGACACATAGTATACAGTAACTACATCACCACATTACCATAGTCCTTCGAATTGAAGTTGCACTTTCACCACTTTTTGCTTCTCAAATAGCCTGCATCTTAAATTCGAGTAGAGTATAGTGATGTTTAACATACGCAACAAAAGACGTGACTACCCGAGTTCACGGGTGTGAGTAATCATGACTGGAAATGGGAAGCAGCACATAATTCTAATGCTCTGTGTGATAGCATACAGCCGCAAACTGCCTCCATATGCGTAATTGAGGTTGTATCTTTGTAAATGCATAATTACTTGATGTTTTATTTTTCCTCAAATTGAGGGTGGGGAAATTTGGACTGCGTCTTAAGTTCGAGGGTGTCTTATTCAGTATTTACTATTGGAATGGCTGGAAATGACACCTCTTGCATAGCAGTTTCACCCATGCCAGGTTTTACTACCAGCTTCATTAACCACAGTGATAGGTAACAAGCTCAGGTGTGCCTTATTAAAAACTCTTACAGTAGTAACGTCACAAACAGTACATAGTTGATACCATATCAGATTAACTCAAAACTTGCAAACAAAAGAAAGCAAAAAAGACTGATTGAATCCCAGCCTTCCAATAGGATCTGGGTTTACATGAAGACGTTCACATCAACCTTATCAAAAGCATCTTTTCAAGGTACTGTCCACTGAGAATCTATCTGTTTGTACATGTTAAATCCCATGGGGCTTGACAACTCCGGACAAAGGGTTTTGAAGTCAGTAAATTAGCTGCTAATACTGTTCCCCAGAGAGCTTTGCCACCCCCACTCCTAGTGCGTAAACTGTGAAAGATTAAGTGAGAACACAAAAAAATAAAAACATCCAAACTAAAAATGTTAGACAACCAAAGCCTGCATACTAAAAGCAAGCATGTTGTGACATCCATTCCTCCTACAAAATACCTTAATCCCCCTAGATGCAGAGACTCTCAACAGCCTGTGCAAACGTATGGCAAATCATGTTTCCTTACACTTGAGTTAACAGCTTTCTATATGAAATTGTGACACAACAGCCAGCCTCTGGAGACCCCGATACACTCAACAGGGCCTTAGCTAGTTTCATCACAGTATGACAAACGGTTTGAAAACATTAATATTTTGCAAGAGGAAAAATTAAATAAAAACTACATTCAATCAATCAATCAATCAATAAATAAATAAATAAATAAATAAATAAAAATGACTTGGCAATTCTTAGTGGGAAACGTGGGGGCTGGCATTCAAAACATTCAGCAAGGCATCCTTAGGAGACATTATGGAAACAAAGTTGAGAAACAAGAATTCTTTGATGAGGGAGGTACTGTACTGTACTGTATTTGTAGACTGAACCACACAGTCCAAAACAATAAATAATATGCATTCCACATAGTTCAAGTTCCTTTGCAATACAGCATTCGAAAGAGGCTGACCCCTCAACCCATCCTGCATTGTAAAAACAGGTAGGCCTACCTGTAGTAAACCACTTAAAAGCACAGAGAGAAAAAAAAAAAGAAAGACAAATCTATATATAAAAAAATGTTGGTTAGTTCTTTTTTATTATTATTACATCAAAGCCAATTTGCTTTGCACGATTTCCAGTGAGTAGTTTTAATAGGCAGCAGTAAGAATCACATCACTGGGCTTTAAACCTTTGTAGGCCTACCATACATCAAAAGCAAGGGAAGCTTTGGATTAAAAACTGTAATGAGTCTGTTTTTAACATGTTTAAATCTGTATAGATCTTATTGGCAATTGAAGTCCTTCAAGCCAGACAAATAAATACTGTAACTGTAAAACTACATACAGACAATGTTCAACATGTTTTGTCAAAGTATTGCATCAAATACATTCGTTTTTTCAAATGAGTTTAGCAGACTACATTGTTTATTAGTTGAGAGTGGGGTAAAGTTGCCTTAAAAATATGTATTTTTAAAAATCAGGTGTTTTACAACAGGAAATGACCCTGCAAGAGTTAAGTGCAAACTGGTACATTGGTCACAATTTTCTGTTCACTCCCCGTGTTGCAACATTTCCGATTTGTGGAGTTCTGCTTTCGCCAATAAGCAGCTGTTTTTTTTTTCTATTGCTTGTTCTATTTGTCAAAGCAACCCTTGACCCAGTTTCATAGACACGCATGCCCACATATATTTACAAGGTAACCTGACATTTCTGTGAAGTGAAAGTGGTTTGCCCAGATAACATCTGCAGAGGTGTTCAAAAAGTACCTGTTTAATGGAAGCGATTAGATGATTGTCTTTTCAGGTTAAACAGTACGCCCTGTTGAATAGGGTTAGGTCAAAGGACTTTGTATTTAAATTAATTTTCCTGAATACAATTGTGGTCTTAATAAATATAAAACACATAGCCCTTTAAATTTTAATAATTTCTGTGGTCATTACAGCCCCTCGGAAGACATTTTTGAAGTGTGTTCAAAATCGAACTTGGCAGAATGATATTACTATTTAATTCAGTATGACAACACAAACCACAACTGTTCATCCATGCCTCTTGAAACAAAGTCAGTAAAATACAAGTGCATCATATCCCACATCACTGCTGTAAAAGTCACAGCTGAAAATACCATGGTGTTGCCTAAAAAAAAATCATTGAATTATGGGTGGCAAAGTGCTGTGCTGCTGCATGGTCTTATAGTTTTTTGTCCCTGTAACAGGGGCCTCGCTACATGTGATGATAGGAGACGTGATTTGTATGACAATTCTCTGGAGGACATGCGTGTCCGCTGCTTGATTGACAGGAGACGGAGACAGATGGTTGGGATTGACACACCCCACAAGTTTATTTACATTCACGTACAGAGTAACCCACAAGTGACGCTACCAGCAATGGTAGCTCACAGGGGACATACGGTTTGGCGTACAAAAAACTCAAATAAAAGGTGCAGTGAAAACGGCTCTACTCAGCTAAAATGGAAGTCCCTCTTCCACACCTGTCTGCTCTACTGGGTGGGATCTATTATCCCGAAACGAACTCCCTGTTCCTCAGGCAGTTCACCCAACTCCAACCTCGGATTATACACACGATCGTTGGGGCGTTCAGCTGCCTTCTCCCGGAACAAACCCCTGACCACCTCGGGACCTCAGAGTATATACACACGATGGCCATTAGAGGTCGCTTCGTTTCCTGAACCCAGTCGTTCAGCAGCCCAGATTAGTATAATCAGGACCCTTTTATTCCTGGTGCTGCACCACGCACACCTGCTGATTAGGATCTCGCAGCTGGTAAACACACACACACACACTGCTCGTTCCTGCAACTAAACATAGCAGGCAGGGTGCTACACACAGAGCGTCAGGTTCCCCATTAAAACCAATCCCACTATTATTTATACACTTACAACACCCATATTTACAATAAACAATCACAGAAGCCACCATGTGCATGGCTCCAGCCCTGCTATAGTCCCAATAAACATTAATAGACTTCTGTGGAATGAAACTGGATTACAGTAAAACAGAGGATTGGTCCTACATTTGAGCCTTTTAAGGTCCAATTTAGCCTTTAAAATAACACATGGTTATGTAAATGTGCAGCTTACCTAAGAACACAGAACCATTTATTTATTTTACTTTGTACAGAAAGGGCAATAGTTTTATTGTACAATCTTTATCCTCAAATACATTTTGAAGCAACAATAAAACTGGGACACCAAGATCTGTGGTACTTTGAGATTAAGTAAGGTTCAGCAGCCAGGTGTGTCCTCATTATGACAGCCTTGCTGATTAACATCCCACAGTGTGGCACTTGTACAACCGGCCACCTGCTTCAGATTCAGGGCCAAAACTGTATCTTCAACATTTGTCTTGATCGCATCCTGGTAAAAACATGGTTTGGAATCTCCTTAAAGTAATTGCAGCTAACAAAATAACTTCATACACTTGACCTGTTTTGTACTTCGTAGAGGTCTCAAATGTGCAGTTTTGAAAGAAACACATGATGGCAAGCATGTATTTCCATTTTAAAATATGATGTTTGGTACTACTTTAGGTTTGCACTTTCATCCCAGCAGTGTCTTCTGGACTAAAGCATGTTACTGGCTGAAAGCACATCAGTCAATAGGGGAAGCAGATGATTGGTTTGTTGACCGGTAAAAAGCCAATGAGAAGGGGTGGGGATAATTCCACCCTCCAGGTTAAATGACCCAGGAAGTGCAAGACACTACAGCATGGTTTACAAACAAAGAGTAGTATTTAAAAAAGAAATGAAAAAAAATGACAAACTGTGTGAGCTGTGTACTGTATATGCACAAATCTGTATGAATATGTTTGTTGGTGTCTGTGAATACTTGTGCTATGAAAACAAGGGAAGAAGGAAACAGAAAACAGATCTTATGGAAAAAGGTTAAATTTTTTCCACTCAAACTGCCTGACCTAGTTTTCACTTACAAACACTCTTGACAAACTTAACTGCATTTTCCAATAATAGTTTCAAATGTTTCATGTCAATGTACTGCTGCAAGCTGAGAGAGAGAGATCCAAGGAATTAGCCATGCAGGTAACATGCCACTGATATTCCTGCCACGTCACAAAACTTTGAAGCCTGAAGGAATGGAATGGAATGGAATGATCTTGGGTAGCCCTGTACTCTACAGTGGAGGGATACACATACTCTTTTTTAGTTGATATGGGGGGCGGACCATCTCCCTCTAAATTCTCCAACGTTTCCCTCGACATAACATTCTGACCTTGGCAAAAATTAAGCTGCTGCTTCAGTAACAGTTCTCACAAAGCGGTGATGAAAATTCCAGTGTGGATTAGTGGGGCAGCCCTGTTCCCAGAGTGGTTACAAATCATCATGCAATAACTGGGGAACTCTTCACTAAATGCCAATTTAAGCAAAGGTTCTAGAACGCGAGCTACAGCAAATCAGCAGACCTGCCAGAGACCACGACAGACCCCTGGGGCTGAAACATATCCCCTTCATTTCATTCAGAACCCTTCCAAAAAAAAAGAAAAGTTGTATTCAGACTTCACGTCTCACTAGCCATATTTATAGTATTTACTGTACCAACAATCAAATACAAGGTGAATTGTTTTTCTTTTTCTGTTCTTTGCAGCCATTACACCATGTGACCACTTGGAAACAGTGCACTGTCTGCTAAGCTTAAAGAACACAAGCCTATAAGATGTGAATTTTGTCAACAAGTGACAACCACAAATTAAATACTTACTATGGAAGTATCTTTAATTGAACTACAATGGCAGAAATTAACTATATATTCTTCTTAAACCTATATACCAGAGGAAGCACTGGTATGGCAAACCCTCTTCAGAGATATGATTAACATAAATAATAATAATAATAATAATAATAATAATAATAATAATATAGCACCATCTGTTCCACAACCAACAAATCCTAACAGTAGAACACTAAAAGTCCCCAGATGGGAAACGGTAAAAAATAAAAAAACTGTAAAATAGTACATGAAAAAAAAAATGACCACATAATTCAGCACCACTGGCATTGTCTCACAATGAAGGCCTAGAGAATGGCTGAATTGCTCCATCGACTGGTCCCAAAAACCCCTATGGCTATTGTGCCTGTTGCACTTCTTGCGGTTAATGTCAGTAATGTAAGGCAATGCAATGTGAATGGATTGTTGTACTGTCTAACTTGTGCTCCCACATGGGGCACTCTTTTAGATGCGTCGTATTAGTTGGAATAAAATATTTTAGTAAAACTGTAGAGTAAAACTCCCATTATAACTAATCTACAAAAAAACAAAACAAACACACACACCTTCAACAATGGTCACTTTACTGTTCTCAGGAACTTAACTCCCCTTAGCACAGCAAGCACTTTGCATCAAAGCAAAGATAACAATTTTTGTAGAACTGTAGATGTCAATATGGCAAATAACTGTTTTTATTACCATGTTCAAATGTATGTGTATTTGATATATTTATACATATATAAGGGCTGTCAATTTATCACAGTTAAATTCTGCGAATAATGTGTTAGTTTCTTTGGAGATTCTTTTTTTTTTTTTTTTTTTTTAACATGCGTTAATCACACTCTGTCTTGACCCTCTTATCATAAGGTAATTCATTCCCTGCGGCACCATTTTAATATACTCGAGCGCATGCAACGCAAGGTGTGCAGTCGTGTTTTTACAGAAAGTACTAAAAGTGAAGGATTTATGAATGGGAAGTTTATTTAAAAAAAAAAAACTTGTAACTGTCTACTGTAAAATTGAGTTTCAGTATCACAAACGTAGGCTACAGAACATCTAATCTGAAGTACCTCCTGCATGACAAACATGCTTTCACTTCTCAAAATACACTTTCTAGCAACAACATAACAAATGAAACCCGTCAGTTTCGACAGAGTAACCTTTCAAAAATTCAGGATCGCTGCAAGCCCATGAATCAAGCAAAGTGTGATTATATATTTATATAAATAAAATAGTATTTCAAATTAAGGAGAATAACCGTTACTCAATGAATGCTTTGTTTTATTTTATTTAGATGACAAGTTATTAGTAAAGAATTTTTTTTGGCCCAGATGGCCATCGATAGAGATCACTATGCGTGCGCACATAATCTGGTTTGCTTACTTTTTGCTGTGTAAAACTTTAGAGGCTCAAGAGCTGCTGTGCTGATCCTGTGTTTTTTAGTTTTTTAGTTTTTTTTTTATATACATATCACAGAGCTCTTTTTCATTTGCCATTTTTTAAACTGATGCACAACTTCTGGTGAGGCAGTAAATAAGTGCAAGGTATTTGTCTAGCGAATACGAATCTGATTTTTGGATCCAAATACTCATTCGAATATTCAGATATTTGTCCCAGCACAAATACATACATAGCAAATAGCCCTCCTCTCTAGTCCATATAATGGAAAATTATTGCCCAGACTATTATTACTGACCGGGGCCTATAAAGCCCGAAGCCTGGAGGTAGCAATAGTCTTCCCGAGAGGCACTTCATTTTCAACTACGAGTCTGCAGTACATAATTTTAATATACGAGTCAGTCAAAATAATGAGAGGCAGGTTGGATAGTAAATATGACTTAATATATTGTGTTTAAATATAGCTGATACAGCATAAGTAAATAAGTAACAAATAAATAACAGAAACGCATAGTTAAACATTTTTTGGCGTCTGGCTTGTTGACTGCTGCATAACCCAGTTTATATCCTGGATGTCAAATTTGTTTACATCGTCAAGTTGAATTTGTTTAAATGTCAGAAAACAGTAATAGTGACATTTTAATCACCATTTTAGTGTTTGGAGTATCTTTCTTTTGTAGTATGTTTTGTAATTCTCTTAACTCATAGAATCGCTATTTCAGTAGGGGTTTTCACATTCAGCCATTTTCTCTAGTTGTGAGAAGTGCAGGGGAGAAGGGAATTCCTTTGAAAAAGGGCAGAACTGACAGTGATTTGAACCAATCACATGACACAGGGAGACTATTGCCTGGTATGTAAGGAGGTTTGGGCAATAGTTAATCTATTTTTACACCTATGATGAGGTTTTAATCACATGCCAGAATTTCCAATCAAATACACACACATCATATATACATCTACATATATATATATACATATATATATATATATATATACATATATATATATATATATATATATATATATATATGTCTCGGCGATCATATATTATTTTTGCACTCGCCATGAGCGACTGTGGGGAGGCTGATACAAAATTAAAATGTGGTTTCGTCATGAAAAAAAAAAAAAAAACCCTCTTGGACATATTGTAGCGCTGCCACGAAACACAAACACCCCTTCTATGTTACTTTTCTTTTTGTTGTTGCAATGTAACTACGTTGACATTGTGAGCTGCCAGAAATACGAAGAGTACACGCCATGTGACGAGGGCGGCGGGATGTAAAATAAAACCTGTGAAATGGATTTAGGATTTTTTTTTTTTTTGTGATCCGACCGTCAAGTTAACAAACAAATCCAAAAATGCAATACACTAAAATTTTAGAAACAGTAATCCGACCAAAACCCCCCAAAACATTCGTTTCATTCAGCTGGTTTAAAATAGCGAAACGATTCTATGACCCTGTGTAGAAAAGATTGCTGGTAAATCACATATGGTTTACCGGCTGCACTACGTTTAAAAAATATACTCGTGGCAAATCAGAACAAGCACTAGCATACATCAGTTTTTGTTACGGGTGATGAGGAGAGCATTCTGTGTCGTCCAGTAGCTCATAATAAAGGCAGCTGATAATAAAGGCAGCTGAGGAAGCTGCCACCTATTGAAGGCAGCACACTAGCGAACCTAAAATGTACAGAAATGTAGCACTGATTGAATAGTTGTTTTAGACACCAAAACTTAGCACGAAAATGTGCCACCAGTAATTTTTATTAAAAATCACACAGTGTTACATTTTTGTTTTGATTTTTTTTTGACCTGTAATATACAGGTATGGTCAAAATATGGCCTTCATATCATATTGCAGTAGTTGTGCTTTGATTTCATATGAATTGTTTTTGTACCAGTCCAGTATCATCTTTTTTGTTTGTTTGTTTAGTAATTTATAACTTTACAAAGCCAGGTGAAATAATAGAAGTTATAACATCATTTTTTATTCAGTATGTAAATTCTTTAAATGTGTTGCACTTCTCAGGGATGGAAATAAGACTCCCATTGTATCGCAGTTTGATCATTCCTGGTTTGACTAAGAGTTTAATATGATTCACCTGTGCTTGTTACCTATACAGTGTGGCGAATCAAGCTTATTATTATTTGTTTATTTAGCAGACGCCTTTATCCAAGGCGACTTACAGAGACTAGGGTGTGTGAACTATGCATCAGCTACAGAGTCACTTACAATTACGTCTCACCCGAAAGACAGAGCACAAGGAGGTTAAATGACTTGCTCAGGGTCACACAATGAGTCAGTGGCTGAGGTGGGATTTGAACCGGGGACCTCCTGGTTACAAGCCCTTTTCTTTAACCACTGGACCACACCTCCTCTTGTAGTAAAATCTGGAATGGGAGAAACTGCTATGCAATAAGAGTTATTTCCATCGCTGCTTTTGTTATTACACTAGTGCAACTCCCAGCATCAGGTATTTTGGTATATCTTTTGGCTGTTGTAGTCAGTCAAAGAGGGATGTTCAACTTTCAATGTGCTGTTTTTTTTTTTTTTGCAGTCTACCATGAAAGATGTTTCTTTTTTTATATCATAGAGAAAAATGTCTGGTTGTTGAATAGTTAGTACATTTTATATAAGTACATTGATGTATACATTTATTTTAATATCAGTAGAACAATGCATTACAAAATAGCTGGAGTTATAGAATGAAGAATATTTCAGTTGGCCCCTAAATTTTTTGTTGGCTACCAAATTTTGAAGTCTAGGAGCCAGATGCCCCTAAAGATTTTGGTGGTGGTGACTACCTATGTTGTCTGAAGTGAACCCACCGTAAGCAGTGTGTGCTGGAAAGCCTTGTCAGAACATGGGTGAAGTAAGAGCTCAGTGGTGGTTTCACTTGACAGTTTCCTGTCTTTTTCGGCTTGGCCAGCTCTTATTGTGACTTAAAACGTATTTTTCTGTATTTAATATATAATGTGTGTGCATGTGTTGATATGGTTATATAAATAAATAGCATTACACTCACCATTTCAATGAAAGTCCATACGCTGTGGAGCTTTGTAACACTGACACATCTTTCTGTAACAGGCAGCGTGGCCAAAAGCACCAATAGGTTGAATACATCAGGATACAGAAGCCCCAGGTCATGTTCTTTACAGACCTTCATGAGTTCTGGCAAAGATATTGCATTGTCTGATTCCTGAGCATTAAAATAGGCTCAATGTGGTGTGCAAATAAATCATACCGCATTTCAGAAGCTCTGCATTGAAATTCTTGATTCAGCTTCACAAGTGCTTTCCTTAGTATATTAACAATTTTCAGTTTAGCATAAAATAGCATCATTTTAAAAATGTGCAGTTTTTCCACTAATTGTACTACTGCAGCTGGACTCAAACATTAAGGGGACACACACGCCAGTCCTTAGATGCACGTTATGGGGGAACGTGTGCAAACCGAGTACACGTGTGTCCATAACTGCACGTTATGAGGAAATGCGTTCAGGTTGTGAGTGTCAGTGACAGAAAGGGAAAACGCAATACATTGATAAGCAGAAATTAATATTTTGGAGATGATTATTGGAGGGGCCAGTGCCCCTGCTTGCTCCCCTTTGTGCACGCCCCTGTATATATATATATATATTAGCTCAAAGAGCCAGCTGCCCAAAGTTTCGATATGTTGTACATATCTCTCTCAAGGGAGCCTGTGTTTGAATCAAAACATTTGAATCAAAACACACACACATATATACAGAGATTATATATATATATATATATATATATATATATATATATATATATATATATATATATATATATATATATATATATATAAAGAAGTACGGTAAGAAAGACTGCTGTACAGTGTGGCAAAGATAAAACTACGGAAAACAACTGATTAAATGTATAATATACTAAATATTTATGGCATATTCCATTTTTTTTTCTGCTGAAACTGTTCAACAGCTGATATTCTTGAATCGCAATTTAGAACTTGTATAAACTGGAAAGCATTTTTTGAAACTTTTTTTTTTATTGTGTAGCCTATATTTTGAAATTTGAAAAGCTACCAAACAAACTTAAATTTGGTTGTGTTATTTTTGCTTTTTGTAAACAAGTTAGCAATAACAAGCCAAGTTACAAGAAATGGCTTATTTTATTTATCGGTATTCAGCCAATTATAGTGAGAATTGATAGCCGATAATCAATAACAGCAAATATCGTCCAACATGACTTTGAGCTGTGTGCTTTTTGACATGAAAACTTACTCTGGAGGATAAACTGCTTCAGCAGCCAACTGCAGGAGGAATGTGGAGTGTCTCTGAAACTTACAAGTTTGAGCCTTTAAATAAAATAAGGTATCAAGACCACTACCTTCCCAAGACACAGAAGCATGATTCCCTTTCTGTCACCTCATTCATTTATTTACTTTAAGAGACGATTCACAATAAGGGACAAAATAGCCAACCATCAAGAAATGACTGTTAGTACTTTACAGAACCAACCCTAAATGAGTCATCCTATCTGTCATTTGAATAATAGTCCTGGGTTATTCAGTGTATTGTTGCAGCCCCCTCTGTTGGCTAGCCCCTTGAATACCCTCACACTTCATTAGGGGAGAGCTGTATGGGCCCTGTCACCTCTCTTCTCCCGCACGTCACACAGGGTGCATTGTCCTTCGACTGATACTACTCTCTCCTCCACATTTCACACTTTACAGCCGTCTGTACAGGCTTTGGTTTACCGTGCAAACAGTGTCAGATCCCTGTAAGAACTGCTAAAACAATAACCCAAAGACTACATTTGAATTAGAAAATTTATAAGACGTTAATCATTTCTTCCTTGTGCTGTCTATTATATCTGTAGTATTATTTTAAATAGAAAGTGTTTAACAGGTTTTGATGGATATTTTTATTTTACACTTCCACGGCATAGCCAGGAGAGACGCTGAATGAGGAGGATTAATTCAGGGTGCTGAAAAACCACACCTTGCATGCTGGTAATCCCAGTGGGAAAAGGTGCTTGGCACTTGTAAGCGCTTTCTGACATAAAACAATTCACTGACATAAGGAGCTCAAGGTCCCAAGGTCCCACTTGAGCTGTAATGACTCATATACTTTACGCTATACTGTACAGTGCCACGAAATGGCTCTTCAGTTCTTCAAGTTCTGTTGAACATCAAGTGCAGGCCATTCAAGTACTCTTTCCTTTTCACTCCTTACATAATTCGCTTCACTTCTTAAATCAGAAGCCTGATTAAGAACTCTAGATTTATCGGTGCAATCCCAGTCATTATTAGCCATTCAAAGTCTGCTCCAAATGACCTCAGTGTCTCTTCTGCCTCTTGGTATCCATGTTACTGCTGCTCTGTTCGTTAAATGTCTGCATGCGGAGAGCATTTTAATCCCTAATATAATAAGCCCTGCAACACACCCTTCTTTTCGGAAACTTTCTCTAACAAATGCACATTCATACAACTGACACCAGTGAAAAATGACGCCAGTGCCCTTTCAATCCATATGCGGTGTGAATTCATATCAGGAAGAAACCATCTCTTAGCAGCAATGTGACAAAAACAAACTGATCTGGTGACCATTTCAGGATTGGAAACATTGCAGTAGTTATTTATAACCTGCACATACAGAAATGTGTTCAAAAGTATACTGTGCAATTCGCTAACACTAAACAACTTGCAGGGGCACCCCACATTGCTCACAAAACATACTGGGTCTATCAGCTGATTTACTTGTTCTTGTAATGTTAATACTATACAGTTTGCACAGATGGTCAACACCATACAAGATAATGTGCATTATTATACGGCTGGAAAATAATTATGTATGTATTACCACAAAGTACTTTACTCTTTCCAATTGCTACAGGCATACTCAAAGTGAAAAACAAAGAACAAAAGATGATATCCCAGATGCTCACTGGGATGTAAATGAGGCATGCTTTATTGTGGACTCCAGTAATATACGATATAAAACGAATATCATATTTTGAGAATGCTACAGTATTAACGGTACTCGCACTTCTACAGACATTTATTAATGTACATTACAACTATTATTAACCATCAGTCGAATTACAGGACAGCACAAACAATATGGGAGCGAGAACTGTGCTACAAATGTGGCTGTAAGGTAATGAACAAGTGACAAAGAAAACGAGTAACAATGCACGCAAAAAAACTTGTCATCGCCAAATATGCCACTTAAAACATAAATAAACGCGTGTCTTTGTTTCTATTATAACTCTGACTCAAAAATACAAGGAAACACGCGTAAGTAAAAACAAACAGATTCGTTCCATGCAGGCTCTCGTAACAATGGAAAGGGACAACATTTAACAACAGCATATGGGAAATCGCGGAAACGTTTTGGTTAATTTGCCAACTAATGTCATTATATGTTAATCTCCTTTGTATGTTATACTTTATCTCAAAAGACAATGGATTAGTAAAATAAATCTACATTAATGTATACACATTTAACTGACATTTCTTTTAAAAAAATACAGTGTGTATCAGAGTATACAGAATAAGAACAGCGTATACATGTCAGTATTTTACCAAAAAAAATTATTATACATTTTAGTACCGGTAAGTGTTTGTCGTATTGGTGATGGATCATACAATGATTTCGCAATTCATTTCCAAAAAATTAATACAACAAATAAACAACATCTAAACATTACAATTGTCGTTTCACATCTGATGTCAGTGCACTAGTTCGAGTACACAATATGAAAGAAGATTAGTCCGATCTTTTACAGTAGTAGTTCGGGGAAAATGAACGAAAGGAAGTACAGTACTATAATTAAGAACAAAAGAAAAGACAAGCTTCTTGTTCATCGTATACTCACAGTGGTTGAGTCGTGACTGTCTCTCGCCTCGCTGTGTACACAGAGATTCACTCAGCAACAGCTCCCTTGCTTGTGTCTGTCCGCAATAAATTCAAACACCCAGTCCAAACTTGATGAAACAAAGGAGAGTGAACACAAATTATGGATTCCCCCTAAAATGAAACAAGCCACCTTTAACTTGAAAATGTCTGTTTTTTTTAACGTATTTAGTTTTGTAACGAATCGATTACACAATATGTGTACAGGTAATCAGATCTGAGCACTGCCTGGCCCCTTTAGGTTACAGTCACTAAATACCTGTCGCGTCACTAATTATGCTATGACGCTGAATTGTGGGAATTATAGTCTTTTTCAAAGCGTTGTAAACTGGAGGGGCAAAAATGGACTACATCTTCCGTGATGCGCGGCTAAAAAATAAAAGCCACAGGAGCGGGTTTTGTATGGTTATTGACTTCCTCGGTTGTGATGGTAAGATAAAAAACATAATTTAACGGACATTTTATATTATTTTCTTTTAGAACTTTGTATGTCATTTTTTTTTTTAAAGGAGTAACGAAATATGGAAATATGCATAAGACTATATATATTTGAAAGAATATAAAATAATGTATAAAATGTGCGCAGAGGAGCTGGACTTTTAATAAATATTTTTACAAGTACATTTTTTTTATTCAAAAGTCTTTACCATTAAAATTTATGGGCCTACAAAGTGTATTACTAGTAGTACAGTAATGTTGTCTACAGAGATGAAGAGACGCCATATTCCACAATTATGTTCAACTTTGTGCTCTAACGTGGTTTTTTTTAGTCGGTGCACTTTACATACAGTATACTTAAATGACAGTCCAGTGTTTACAATCCCTAAAAATAGTTTTGGTTACTACTGTAAGTAAGCATTCCGCTTAGCCACAGTACAGGATATGTGTTTTTTTTTGTTTTTTTTTTTAATCAAGTGTGTTCCAAGTAATAAGAACATAAGAATATAAGAAAATTTACAAACGAGAGGAGGTCATTCGGCCCATCTTGCTCGTTTGGTTGTTAGTAGCTTATTGATACCCTTTTAGAATTTTGAATTTATCAGATCACCGCGATGTGACTGTGACTGGGGGCTGGTTACGTGTGTTTGGTTTACAATTAGACTACTATTGGTTTTGTGAACTAACCATTAACCAGTCATATGTAACTCACCCATTCTTATACATTCACCCATAGCACATCCATTCTTATAAATTATACACCCCCCACCCCTTTCTATAAAAAAGCTACATATTTTAAAGCAGTGAATTTGTGTAAAGCCCTTTAGTACATGTACAATTTATTGTTAATAATAACCATGACCTTTTCATTCATGAAACTTGTGTAATATAGTAGTGACCAAAACTTTACTGTAAATACTATAGTACTTCATATAGTATTTTATAGTAAGCTTTAGGGTTTTGACAACTTCTATATAACAGAATATAATTTATTTTATTTGTGGAGGGTGCACTGTTTCAATTACATTGTTCAGCCATTAGGTAACTTTGTGTGTCAATCAAAAATCCCACACAAAGGAAAAAGCCATTACAACATTGGACCACCAGATGGCACTGTATGATATTCATACATCTCATTAGAAATATGCATATAAAATGTTATATAAGTAATTTTAATCATGAAGAAAATACTTCCCTTAAATCAAATATGTATAGGTCATAACTGAGATATCTTGCATATGACAATTAATGCCTGAAACAATATCTATACATCTATTAAAATATCTGCCTTTCATCAAGGTCCAGTTTTTGGTTCTGTTTACAATACAGTAAGTACTATTTAGCTAGTATTATGTATTCTTTTGTTAAGTTTTCATTTTCCATGTGTCAATGTCATAGTTTGTCAGGCTTCACTGTGTAACTTGATCTTTTAATCACATGAGCGTTTTCTGGTAAAATATTTTATTAAATAAAGACTTATCTCCTGAGCGATCGATCCAGCTAGATATAGTAACTACAGCACCATGTGGTAATTTGCCTGAACTCAACACATGCTTGTGTATGTTTTCCTGGAAAAATATGTTTATCATTTGAATCAGTAACTGCATCTCTTTATTGATCAAGCTAGCTAGGTTTGGTCTTCTCATGAGCTTGGTAAATATTAAACATGCCTGCCTTTGTATGTAAATATCTGAACTTTTCTGCAGTTCACATGCAAAGAAATGTTGCATATAAAAAAATCACGTGCTAAAATCTGCATGCAACACTGAACTGCTTGGTACACATTTGTATTACTTTATAGTTACCTCATCGTTGCCTTTATTAGTGTTATAAATAAACTTAAAATACATTGATTTAACTTTGTCTTCTTAAGTACTGCATAAGCAACTGCATGGTGTGAAACATAAAAATCAATAGTGTTTTTTCCTAAAAAAAGGTTTGTCCTGAATACACCCTAATAACTGTCAACGCTGCAATGCTATGCTATAAACAGATGTTTTTGTATATCAATGTTAGGTTCCTCAGATATTACATACAGTATTTCATGTGAATGAACTGATTCAACCACATGCTGTTGCATATTTTCAGAGTAACCAGCAGTCTTTAATTAACCCTGCTAATTTCTCATTTTAAAACATTAACATGTTGTGCTCTCATTTAAACAAAAATAAAGTTAATTAAAGACTGGAGTAAGCACTTCTTTATGTGTCTGAGCCACCTCTACCATTTTGACACATTAGGCAACACTGCCAAGGCAATGAATACTGTAGGTCACAGGACAAAGGTGACTGAAAAGAAAATGAAAACAACAAATCAAAAATAATCTTGTCTGCCTTCCCCTTGATCACCCTGCATGACAACAATATGGCCCACTGCCATCCATTCAAACAGAGGCACACAGAGAACAAAAAGGAGGGGGAGGGGGGTAATACTGATTCAAATCCAAGACAGAATTTTTAAGCGAGACAACACACATTGCATAAGTCAGAATTCATTTGGTGAAATAACAAAACCCATGTGATAAGAAGAAATGTATGGCCTAATATTGGGCCTCTGGGCCTTGAGCTACCTTATCTCTGTGTGAAAGAGCAGACTGTCGGCTAACTTCCTTTAACTCTCTGTGTAAGGAACTAAACATTGTCTTTGTACTAGGCCACATGACACACACAATAGCATCAGCTTATTTAGATTATTCTGCTGGTACTCACAAAAAGGAATTTATCATTGATGACAAGAATTACTTGCAAATTACTCTACCATGAAATATGCTACCCAGTATTGCTAGATCAGCCTGTTTGCCTGTCACATACAGTAGTTGTAGAATTGACAGGTCAACCTCATAAACATGCTTTTGTGAGAGTACTCTAGTGAGCTTGCCTCACCTTAAATGGAAAACAGCACACTCCCCTCTCTGTTCTATTAGCAGGTGCTGAAAAAAAGACACTGCATCGTCCACGGCTATCAAAAACAGCAATTATTCCAGATGTCTCTTGTCTGGTATTCATGAAAACGTGCAGCCGTATCAGCTTGGAAACCAGTCAGCTGTTTGTGGCAAATCTGTATCAGAATCTAACACTAATAGCAATTACTCAGAAGGCAGATGTAAAAAAAATTTAAAAATTAAAAAAAAAAAAACTATTGGCATAATACCTTTTTTCACCAGGTAGACCTCTACAACCTGTGATAACTGGATCACGTTCACACACTTCTGAAATCTTACATATGATACAGTTTTACATTTACCTACCGTAAAATAATTGGTCAGTGACTGTGTCTATAGAATGATAAAAATGTCAACAACAACAGTATCCTTTTGTCTATATTGCATCCTTCATGACAATGTCAACACAGAGTTCTATAGGTAGAACATAAAATGACAGTTAAGAAGCTGAAACTAGAGTCCCCAAGTGTCTCACCTGCCATAAGCATTGTCACTTGGTGTGTAGGGTGTCATACAATCAGGGCAGTGCTGGCTATACGAAGTTACCAGTCTTTGCTGTAGATTCCTGAGGGAGTGTCACTTTGGCTCTGGCTCTCCCATGACATAACCGACCGGGACTGTTTCTCGTCGACACACTACAGTGGACTCAACTGGCCAGGTGCCATGACCACCGTAGGGCTGGTTTGCTGACATTGACTCACGAGTTCCTGGGTGTAAAGAGACATTTGGCTAGTCGTTGGATGGAAAGATGCCCACTGAACTTTAGTTCTCTTGAGCTTACATGGGGAATTGCTGCGGTGAACATAACTGGACATTGTAAATTTGGAAGAAAATTGGTGATAAAAAAACAAGCTGAAACTGATCCAGTTTTGTCTCATATAACTGAATGCTCCCTAATTTGACAGTAAAAACTTAACCTACATATTCTATGGTTTTCCAACAAATGTTGCATAACGTTTTGGTTTTGTCATCTTCAATCTATCCAAAGCGAACAGATACACTGCAAACCGACAAAAAAAATAAGAATTGAACCCGTCTAGATTTTCTGTTGTGTTGTTTTTGTTCAGCAGCATTATTTCAGTTATGCGTGACAAGGTATATGTAAATAACTGAAAAAAGTGGCAACATATCATATGACTTGTCAGAATTTTTTTTTTCTTGCTCGCCTACAGTATTCTCATGCTTGATAATCAGGTAATGTTTTGACATTTTTTTCCCTCACTGCTCTGAAGGAGTTTGTAATGAATTTGACCTGTTAAAAGGTAACGCAAACATCTGCTCTTTATTATTGTGTTGCTCTGATTGCTCCCTGCCCCTGCGCAGATCTGCATTTTTATGACAATTTTATGTTCATATTTGGCCACTAAGCTGTTTGTTATTTCTCTCACGCTGCTTCATTTCAAATGTTCAGCTGTAAGCTTCAGATCATTAATTCAGACTGCCTGATCAAGGCGGAAGTCAAAATGTTTTTAAGATTATAATGGTTTACGTTTGAAAATGCCACCACGTGAGGCACATTAAAACAGCTAGCCAGACAGCTAATAATTAAAATGTGACTAAGAACCGATTGACATATACTGGTGCCTATCAACATTTTTTATGTCCTTAGTGACACAATTGTTGTTCAGTTCACTCCCTTTGACTTACCTGGTATATAATTAACTTTAGAAGTGTAATAAAAATTGTAATATTTAATACAGCATTCAAAATTCTGTTTATTTAGCAGACGCCTTTATCCAAGGCAACTTAGAGACTAGGGTGTGTGAACTGTGTATCAGCTGCAGAGTCACTTACAATTACATCTACAGATGAATAGTAAATACCTAAAGTAATTTTGTAACACTTTACACGTTACAATTACACTATTTACTGTACACTACAACATAGTAATTGCTCAAATTTCTGTGTAGTTATATTACAAATTATATTAAATTACAAAATGAAAAATGTTTTCAGTTGCTGTGTCTTTAATAAGCCTATATTTACACAAGGTTATGTATTTACAATTACTATGTTACCACACATAGGCTACAATTACACTGTAATGACAGTGTAGTTAGAGATGCATTCCTTGTACTTTTTCTCAAACCATTTAATTTCATGCTTATAATTGTCCGTTTCCTTGTCTGAATGTTTTTTGTTTTTTTTTAAATGTCTCCAAAAATAAAACAAAGTAGCCTTAATCTACATGTATACATGCATAATACATACTATATTTGAAGCAGCTGCACATACTATGAGTTCATTCTACCTAATTGTATTGTACTCAAGAGTCAAACAGTTTCTGTTTGGGTACATATTACACTAAAGATATCCTGCCAATAAACAATGCTTTCTACAGTCTTCAAAGTACCTCAGAGATTTAGGAATCAAGGAAAACAGAATTGTGTTAGGTTTTACCATTTTCTTTCCTGTTACATCTCTTGGTTCATATTAAAGTGATCTAGTACTTCAAATCGAACAATTAATGACCTGCACAACAATTAAACAAAATGAACCTAGGCTGTAAAATCAGTTTGATTACATAGTATTATAATTTGGAACACTTACTGATCTTTCTTATATCTTGATTTTTCACCAGCTTTTATCTTTGTACCCCTGTCCACTCTGTAGGTTCATGTCCCCATGGTAGCATCCAACACTTGCACCCATGTGCTGCCACTCAAATACTGTAAGTACTACTGTGCTAGAAAATATGCAGAAACAATGCTATGGAACTAGCACTCATCGAC
Source organism: Acipenser ruthenus (assembly GCF_902713425.1). NCBI lineage: Eukaryota > Metazoa > Chordata > Actinopteri > Acipenseriformes > Acipenseridae > Acipenser > Acipenser ruthenus. Next base: position 50,887,769 of record NC_081194.1, on the reverse strand, counting down.
ATGAAGTAAAGTTTAATTGAGGTTATATACATTATTGCACTGCTGCCAACAAGTGTAAAAGAGTTGCCCTCACCGCGGTTCGTTGCACCTTTAAAAACACAGACCCAACACACAAATGGATTTTTGAAGCACGGTTGTGCAATTTTTAATAAAACACACACAAAAACAAAATAAACAAAACAAACACCTAGCTCTTCTTTGAGCAATAACTAAAACAAAACAGGAACCTAAACTAAAAACAGGACAGCTAAGCTGTTTACCTGTAACAAAAACAAACAGAACAGCATACACAGAAAAGGAGTCACTCTACCTTTTTCCCTTTTAAATTATGGCTGTACCCACACACCAGCACAGTCAGGCTTCTACCCTCTTTAGCAGCCACCCTGAGCAGACTGACTGCTCTCCTTAAATACCCTGCAGCTGGCTCCAATTTTCAATAGTAGCCAGGTGCAGGTAATGATTAACAATAAAACAATTAACAAAAGACAATTAAACAATTAACAAACCAAAAATGTGCCTTACGCACATGTTTTTCTGCAGGGAGGTTTTAAACCCCTCCCTGCTGTCTCACACAAGCTACAGAGAGCGCCTAATTTACAAGATTATCCCTCATTTGATAGATATCTGACCAATTGACAGTCCAATAGGTGATTGGGTACCAGACAGCAATAGTATAGTATAGTATAGGATAGTAGAGTATAGTATAATATTATTTTGGCAAAATGTCAAGCAAACAGATGCACAAGGCATTTGCTGTGATTTGTATTGGTCACTTCCAACTTAAATTACGTTATCATGACAAACAATGCAGGCAGATCAAGTTTCACTCATTTTAGGAACTTTTTTACATCAATGTTATCAGTCTCCTAAAAGAAGGGAAATGGCAGTGCATTTTAAAATTGCCAAATGTCACTCCAATTTTATTTTTTTTATTTTATTTTTTTTTAAATCTCACTAATTTTGATGTCCTGGCCTTGCCATCTCTGACAAGGTCCTCTGTTAGTAGAACACAGTTTGATTAAATCACTATATTATATAATGACAGGTCTAAAATAGACCTGTACTAAAATGATTAAATCATAGCTTTACACATATCCTGCATGTATGTCACATGGCCAGATTTTCCCAGGTTGATCACGCCCTTGAGCTAGAGGTTGCGAAACTGGAAAATGCCATCTCACTCACCCTACACACTTCTCATTGGGAAGGACAGCCTTCACACAAGAGCCTTGTGAAAAGAATGATGATGATAAATACTTCTTCTGTTGCTAGAATGCAAAACATAGCAACAAGGCTCATGTGCATTCATGTTTGTATGTTGACCAATTTTGGTAAGAGCATAATGTCGAATAAACATTCTCTGTTAAGCCTGCTTGTGATTCCATGCCATGAGATAACTGCATAATAAAAATCAAGTACTAGCACTTATCCAAATATTAAGTTTCCCTTTTGCAGTGTTTGGAAGCCTGAGCCTGCTGTTGTCACGCTGCCATGGAGACTGTATCCATGTACACAGTTATGTTTACAGAAAGTTTTAATGTTTTAAATATCACAAACTTGCAAGGAACAAAGAGTTATTGGCTGAAATCCATCTGCAGACATATTTGTTGTGTCACAGAATTGCTGTTTCTTATCCATGCCTTTTATTTATGTCCAGCCCTGTTCTACTAGCCTTATTTGTACTGCCATTTTGAAATAACCAGCAACCAAACTGCAGTGTGATAAGAACTGGAAAGTTAAAGCTGGAATGTTAAAGCTTGTTTTTAAATAAGTAATGCTGAAGTTGCTGTTTGTGCTCTTGCATTTGCCTCTCACACCCACACGTTTGCACTGGCTAGAATTAAAGACTGGAATTAAAATTTAAATCCACTTTCACTGCTTCTTGTTGCTATTATAAAAGTTTACCACAGTAGTTTTGCACTGCATTTTTACAGTTTTACCATGCTTTTCCTATGGGTATACTATACATTTACCATAGTTTACCCTGGTTTGCCATGTTTATTAATATGCTTTATAAAACAGGGCAGATGCTGGGTGCAAACCGGCGACCTCGCGCACCGCAAGCGAGCGTTTTAACCAGAATGCCAGGCTTGTCTGCCTTTGTAATTTTAGAGCTTTTAACCTAATCTCATCTCACCGACAGTGTACAGAATCCGTAACAGTAGTGTATCACACAACACTGCCTATTCATTTACCATACCTTGCTATTCTTTACCATGCTTTCACGATGGTTTATTACACTTTGCTATGCTTTTACTGTGGGCAATTTTTATAAGGGTGCTTAGTTCAGCTTTTTTTTTAATATTGAACTTTGATAGAAGCCACCAATGCAGTGTGTTACACAGTGTCTCTTTTTGTGTCGTTCCGTTTCAGTAGGGAGTGAGACACAGCAGGATTTCATATATAGCCAGGAGATACCTAATATGTAAGTTTTGTAAGTTTAATAATTTGCAACAGTCATTTTTAGCAGGCTTTATGGTTTTCAGTGTATTCTAGCATATTTGACCATACTTTACCATGTTTGTACTTTAACTAACTGCACTCACTTTTGCAGTAAACTTCATAATGGTCATGTAATAATAAAGCAACAACACATTCTGCCAATAAGAGAGTACTGTATTGTACAAAGTGTGTTAGAGGTTACTGGGAACCTGAATTTTGCTTGAAGACCTGTTCCGTCAACACAGCAGCACGGAATGCAGACAGGAAATGCTCTATTGTCCAGTGTTGTCTGCTTCCTGCAGTGTAGTCTCTTTTAAACAATATTAAATAATGCATACTGTCAATAAACTGGATGATTTGCAGATTTATGACGTTTGGTTCTGGACAGAGACTTTACAGATCCACATATTTTACAGAACTCTAATGAAGACATTAGCCAAAAACACTTGTCTACTTAACCTAGTTTCTTAGTTTTGCCTTAGAATTTATGATCAACTGTTAGGTCAACACTGCAAATTCCACTTAACACCAGAAGAAACATATGAAGGCACTGGTGTTTTGTCTGCCTCGCTTCTCCCACGCAACTCAACTACTCCGCTCACTCCACTGGCTCCCGATAACCGCTTGCATCCAGTTCAAGACTCTTGTACTAGCCTACAGATGCCTTGACCAGACTGCACCCAGCTACCTCCAGACCCTCATCTCTCCTTACACCCCAACTCGACCTCTCAGCTCCGCCAGCACTAGAAGGCTGGCTCTACCTCCTTTACGCTCCCCTGCCTCCAGAGCCCGCTCCTTCTCCACCCTCACCCTGCAGTGGTGGAATGACCATCCAACAGATGTCAGGACTGCCCAGTCCCTGACCACATTCTGGTGCCTCCTCAAGACTCACCTCTTCAGAAAGCACCTGTAGAACTCTTCTGTTTTTCCCCTGGGACACTTATCACCCTTCCTTAAATGCGCTTTACTTGCTCTTATCTGCCCCCTATTTTTTACTGCATTTAATCTTGTACTTTAGAGTACTGTAATCTGCCAAGTGTTATTTAATCTGTAGTATTTTGTATTTAATTATATCCTGATGTAACTATCACTGACACTGTTATCTGCTGTATTATTGAATTGTATTTTGTCACACTTGTACTTGCTTGAACCAAAGTCATTGTATTTATCTTGCTCTTAATTGTATTATTACTTGTACTGTGATTTTTTAAATGTATTTGTTTACGACTGTAAGTCGCCCTGGAAAAGGGCGTCTGCTAAGAAATAAATAATAATAATAATAAAAGAAACGTTCATCTGTTCTTTTAGTTTCATCTCATTACCTCACTAAAACTCTGCCAACTAGCCTCTTGCACTGTGCAACATTTGTATTTTTGATTAACTATCCGCACTCACACTTTTCCATGCAGAATATGAGATCTGCAATTGTTTTGAATGGTAAAAAAACCTGCCTTATTGTAGCCTCATCGGTCAGGTAAGCAAAACCAAATATGCCCCACAGCTTTTCAGCATCTCTGACCTAGTGAGGGTTAACCCTAACTGGCCCACCATAGCAGGTTGAGCCACTCTGCTAACAATGTCATGCCAGCACCATCATTTGCATATATTTGCATATTTCTAAGAATTACAGCTTAGCAACAACCTTATATATGTAGAACGTTCATATTACCACTGTTAATTCAATTGAATTATCCAGCCTCTATCCTTTCAGGAAGGCATATTGTTCTTAAGTATTAATTGGTTCATAACCATGTATTTAATATTGGCTCTAATGTAATGGTGTTCCTTCTGTAGCTTTTCCTATGATTCTCGACTCCTAAGAACACCTAAGATATATTTGTTTGGGTTTCCTCGCAGCTCCATAGTCGACAGGAGATGTAAGTACTGTTTACTAATGAGCAATTGACTGGCTGAGTGATTCTTGTGTCTCCCAAAGGCCAGCCGCTCATCACTAAAGAGAGATATTCCTCCTGTGGCACCAGATGAATTCATATTAGACAGTACAATATAGAGGACCCATGGTGAATCTACTACTGTAAACAGCGTTGCTATATATGGTAGGTAATTTAATTTGAACCTCTGAGTACCAAGGTTCAACAGTTCTTTTTTGTCTGAATAAGGCTGTTAAACACCAGGAAGGCCCTATTTTAATTACTAAAACAGATACAGTATTTGGATTTTTTTTTTTTTTGTACAAGTTGAAGATATAACAGCAAATACATGAATATAATGCTAATTAAGTATATAAATTATAACAAAATGCTATTACCATTATTGTATCAGGAGCACGACAAATCACCACAAACCAGGAAATCAAGTTTTTATTTTTATTTTTGTTTTGCATTATTACATTTCTAGACAGGCCTCTATGCATTCTGCGTATTCTAATTAGCAATCATTTATTTGTTCATACCCATGAATTTACCATGGTTTACCGTAATGCAATGGTGTTAACATCATTACTGTAAGGTAGAGATAATTATGTTCTTTGGAAGATGGGTTGAGTAAATGTGCTTATAAAAATAGTAAAAAAAAAAAAAAAAAAAAAAAGGAAAAGCCAATTAAATACATATCCATGCCAAGGATATAAACAACACAATGCCATCTTCACTACAATGACTTATACAAGAGAATGTAGAACAGCATCTCCTTATGTTAAGGAATAACGCCAAATGTAATCACAAGTGGATGAGTGGTTCTTAAGAGGTATACATAACAATAATAAAACCATGTATTACTTTAGTAATAACTTGTGTAACTACCAATGGCTTCTCCTCTGACATGGCAATTGCTGGTGGAATAAGTAAGTAGTGTAATTACATCAGGTCATAGGGTGATGTTCACAACGCCATATCCATTATTCAGTAATTACTATGAAAATACAAGGACTATTTGTAATTACCCAGTTAATGCAATGTAATACCATGGCTGCTGTGTGTGACTCAGAATGATAAAAATATTCAGCTATCACCAAGGCTTTTCTCCATTTTAATGTAGTTCCACACTGGAGCCTTGATGCTTTGGGTCTCTTTAGGTTATCATTAACTTTAAACATTGAATGAAACACTAATGAAAAATGTATTATTATTATTATTATTATTATTATTATTTATTTCTTAGCAGACGCCCTTATCCAGGGTGACTTACAATTGTTACAAGATATCACATTATACATTATTTCACATTATACAGATATCACATTATTTTTACATACAATTACCCATTTATACAGTTGGGTTTTTACTGGAGCAATCTAGGTAAAGTACCTTGCTCAAGGGTACAACAGCAGTGTCCTCCACTGGGGATTGAACCCACAACCCTCCGGTCAAGAGTCCAGAGCCCTAACCACTACTCCACACTGCTGCCCTGTATTGTCTACTTGACTTATTTTAGCTTTATTGTGTATCTTAGAAACTAAGGCTGTTATTACCCAAATAAAAAAGATTTGAATTCCAATTGTGCATTACTTCCAGTTTGTACCCCTAATCAGGGTTGAAAACTCAGATATGGTATATTTATTAATCAGCTCCTTCTAAGAAAATAATAATAAAATGGTTCTATCAGTAGGGACAGGAGCGTCCCAATGAGTGTCAAGCCTTGTCATGCCACAACTTTTTCACTCAGTGCTGCTGTGGTATAGTATCTGGGGGCAAGAAAATCAATGGTACAAAACAGGGACAGCACAAACATACTCAACTCACTCACAAATCAAAGACGTAAACCCATACTGAGATCAGATTATCGTCTCTATAAAACTGCAAAGAATCTCCCGAAAAAGTATATCAGAGAGAGCTGCTTTAAGTAAATTTGTATCTTTGGGTAGAGATGTTCCTCCTCTTCTAATAAAATTTCAATTGATTGTGCTAGCAACTACCAAGCTCATAATCAGCTAGCTTATTGAGTTCTTAACTCCAGTATTTGCTGTACTGATCATCTTCTTATCTTCAGTATAACTGTAGCTAGAATGAGGAAGAAGGTGTTCCAAGCCAACGTGACAGCAAAGCCTCTCCAAACCATCACATGTGTTAAACCCCAACCTAAAAAGTAGAAATTGGATATATGCATTACAGTTAGATTGATACAGTTTTACTACAGTGCTCCAGTTTAAACAGTATCAGAGGAGGTAATGTAAGATATCGTATCACTGTCAGGATCTGTCAGGACAACTTGGACAGTCTATAGGAAAGATAAAGGATCAGGAGAAACCTGGACAGGGTCAAGTTGCTTTTATTAGGAATATAAAGGCACACAATTGGGACCCAGGCAGAGGCGGCCTATTATTAGCTACTATGCCTGAGCACTTTCCCAAGCCAATCCACCAAATTGATATTCCCACCTACTGCTAATGTCACTGAAAGACAGGATTCCAACTCAATCAAAGCCCATCTCATCCATAGTAACCCCAGCCTAGTAACAGTTAAATAATCCAATAACAGACCAATTTAGCAGACCAACACCCAATAATTAATGTGATCTTGCAAGTCTGGTAACCTAGTCCCCAGTTGGAAACTTGCCACAGTTGTTTATATGCAACAGCGTGAACACTATTGAGGTACGTTCCACCTGACACACTCCAATATTATCATATATTATGACTTGACTGTCAAGATCCTGCTTTCCATCTAGCTAATCAGCTTATACTACAGGTAGTGGACAAAAAAATGGAAACACCTGGGTAAATGAGTGACATCAAGTATACTGAAAGCAAGGGCTTCCACACAGGTGTGGCTCATGTGTTAATTAAGCAAATAACATCCTAGCATGCTTAGGGCCATGTATAAAATCGCTGGACAGGCCTGGTTGCCTATAATTATGGCTAGCATGGCTGCAAGAGGAGACCTCAGTGACTTTGAAAGAGGGGTGATTGTTGGGGCACATTTGGCAGGAGCTTCAGTGACCAAGACAGCTCAACCTGCTGATGTTTCACGAGCAACGGTGTCTAAGGAGATGTCGGCATGGAACTCCGAGGGAAAGACATCATCAGCAAAGGGCAACAGTGGGCGGAAGTGCATACTCAAGGATTGTGATATCCGTGCATTAATTCGAAGTGCAAGGCAAAACAGACGAGCAACTGCAGATCAATTGACTGCAAATTTCAACCTGGGGCACGAGCAGCCAGTTTCATCAAAAACGGTCCACCGAGAACTCCACAGAGCGGGATACCATAGTGGCCCAATGCCCTATTAAGTGACTTTACATTGGTGTTTCCATTTTTTTGTCCACTACTTGTACATGTACTCTCTGGTGGTACAAATTATTTGTTATTTTGTATGTTTTCAACAGCAGAACAATGTCGTTTGACACTTTTAAAACTTATGACTTGTATAATATATAATGATAATAATACAATAACACAAAAATATACATATGTAAATATATAACGGATAGGTAATAAATATTTAGGTACTATTCACATAATAACAGCACTATTACCATTTGTAGTGGGCCCTTTAAACCACCTTATTTCTTTATTAATACAACTGCACATCAGTACTAATAAAACAGAGCAGAGTTTTAAAATTACTTAAATATTTAAATATTAAGAGTAGGATTAAATAATTAACATGGCGTTTTGCATTAGAATGGGTGGTAAATGTTGTGTCCTCATAATGAGTTTAGGCTTATCCATATCAAATTTGTCATAAAGCATGAATTTTTAAAATTTTCTTTTATTAATATATCACAAAGACTGACTTGTAATCTATACAGTAGGCCTTTTTTCAAAGTTTTGCACAATCAAGCAATTTGAAGTGAAGAATCAATATACTGTAGCTCTCAGTACCTCTGGACATGATGCAGCGCAGAGCCTCTGCAGCGTAGGTCTGGGGTAAAGCCATGCTCAAGTATCTCAGAGGGTAAGGTATGCATTCTATGGGCCAGATAATACCTGAAAGAAAACAAGTGCGTAAATCAGTTCAGGTTCAGAGGTTTGGTGTGAATAGGACTTGATAACAACTGAGATTTAACATTAGTTAAGCTCCAGGTCAACCATCACAGCAAACCAGGAATGCTTTTTGTAACCTTTTTTTATTTTCCCCAAATACCAGCTCTCTTTAAACAAGTCACCCCTGTTCAGGTAAAACTGCTTAGCACTGAATCAAATGGGATTTTCAGGTAACACATAAGGCTATCTTACCTGTACAACAGGATTTACCTTTTGATAAAAGAAAAAAACTTTTAACACCGCAACTTTAAATCTATTGTGTTTTCTAACTACCATTACTCTCTGTATAACACACCAGTTTTTGAGAATTTCTTTGCGCTATAAAGGTTATGTATGAGGTGTACAATATACTCAGGTTAAAGTTTTCCAAGTGGTATTATGGTGTTTTTGTTAGGTATTGTTAGGGTGTGGTGTGTATTAACAAGAGGTGCATATTTTGTTTCCCAAAGGCTGCTCTGTCATGCACGTTATACATGGGGTGTGAGTTATATTTCCAAAACAGTAGTACACACATTTAATTCAGCAATGACCAATAATTAACAGTCTATATGACACAGCCAATGTAAATCGCAGAGAAGTTTGGTAAAGCCTAGAAAGTAACACATCAAAGTAAGATAAATGCACAGTACAAGCATACAAAACAGCAAAATTACCTTGCAGATTTACTGCAATAGTACTATTGGGATGAAGCAGGGCTACACATGGTACTGTTCTGGGATGCCTCCAAACCTTCTCTTTTCTCCCCATCCCTAAAAGACACCTCATGTCCCATTTCCATGAATGCATGGCCCTCCCTTTAGGTGAACTCTCTACAGGGGTCAAAACAGTTGACCAAAACCTTGCCCGGATGTCTAGTCTCGTATCACGTGAAATCAGACTGCATCATTTATCTGCAGTTATAACCCCTTTGCCAACTAATTTACAAAAAACAGGGGTAATGTTTTTTGCTAACACGTTGCAACATAATTACTGTATTCAAATTCATTTTGTCAGGCTTAAAAGCATTAGTTCATCTAGTGATCTTGTTTAATGTATGCATGTGCCACTATCTTTTTGGCTAGGCATTGGTTTTCTAGCAAATGCAATTACAGCCTGGAGAGGCACAACATGTGAATCTAATAGACACTCTTAGTAAAAAAACAGAGCATAGATGTACCAGTGCCTCACAACTGGGCAGGAAGTGTACAGTGTTCAATACTGTGTCACTAAAGATTTTTTTAAAAAATCAGTATCAATGTGGAAACCTGTGATTGGTGACTTTACCAGCATTGTCTGGTGTTTTTTTTTTTTTGTTTTTTTTTAATTCCCAACAGCCTTTGGAAAGAACTCCCCAGCTAAACCAATCGCTGTTTCCCTTGTGACTCACATACTTCCAGTCTGTGGCAGCAGGCTGTCAGGTGATCGCCTCAATCTGGAATTGTCAGAGAATTCAGGCAAGAAACAAAGCACCTTCTGGATGAAAGTTGCTGAGAATAAAGCAACTCCAAAGCAAAAAAATGTATAGAGTGCAGTGCCAGAGCACTGTGACCACTTCCGCACCGACTCATAATGCAGGCAAGTATGTATTTGCATCAGCATAGCTAAACTGTGTCTGTCACAATTAGCCACGTTATGTAAAATGGTGTTTAATGAATTGTATGATAGAATTTTGTTGAAAGCAATTTTAGCCAGAAGCACTGTACTCAATTTACACGTTTTAACTCTTAAAGATGATACCCGTCAACACATACAGCGCCAAGTGAATATTTACTGCAACCATGATGGGTGTGTCTTTCCTACAGACAAATGGGAGACATATATAGGGAATGGCAAACTATTAGAACATGGCCCTTTTGCAGTTTACCTTGTTTTCTCCCATGCTTATTATTTTGCTTTACCAAGGTTTACTGTAGTTTTTTTATCATGATTTCTCTGTGATATAAAGTGCATGCGTGTGCTTTACCATGCTTTGACACAATGATATGCCTTTACCGCAGATATCACAGTAAACGTTTAGAATGGTCTGCCTGATACATTCAGTATACCACTGAGAGAACTGTTCTTAATGAAACTTAGGCCTGGATTATATCAAAATGACAGTGATGCTACAGTCATTATTATAATGAATAGCTATGACTGCATCATAAACTTTGATTTAATTCAGGTCTTAGACAAATGTTTAGATCATTTTTGTCTTTAATTGATTGAAATTGGAATCACTGAGAAAGACGTATTCTACCATTGTTTATGAAAGAAAGTAGTTTTTACCGCTGATAATGAGGTTTGGAAAGAAGATGCCAAGGGAAGCCTGGTTTGCAGACTGTTCATCATCGATGGCTGAGGAGAGCACCAGCCCCATTGAAATGCCAGTTACACCTTGGAGAAAGATGAGGATCACTATAAGCACCAGGGACCCTTCATTGGGGATCTAAAACAGAATAAACAAAAACATGGAGACATTTTACAAGTGTTCATGTCGGGAATGTTATAGTTTTTAAAGAGGTTTCAAGATTTTAAAATGTGTCACATTTTAATAAACAAAAAATAGGGTCACTTTTCAGTTGATTAACTATTAACAAACATCTTACTAATAAATGAACAAATGATCATTTTTTGGTTAATATAATAACCTACTTAGAAATAAATTAAAAAAGGCCAAATATAATATCCTTATGACTGGATTACCAATGTGTTTGTTTGTTTTACAAAATGAACATTTCTTAACATGCCAGTAAGCTAGTATTAGAAAAAAGAGCTACTCCTGTATTTTGGGAGCTATGACATTTAAAACAGCCTCTATAATAAGATAAGACTTTCAAACTGTATTGTTTCCTGTACTGTTGCTGCATACTAGTCACCGAATAGCCGTGTTTAAATATTTAAAGTGGAACTGGAGTAGAGAAAGCAGTTGGCATGGCTTATAAATTATGTGCAAGAAGTTGAATCAGAATTCTATTAATATAATCAAGCAAGGCTTTTGCATTAAACAGAGCATTTACGGCACTTGATACAACGTGGGTGTCAACTTTATGGCTGTCACACTGACTGTTGCTGTATATTTGACTCAAAGGATTGTGAGCCATATTGTAATCTTTGCTGGTTAGACCAGGGTAGTTGAGGTTGTCGTGTGGACTGGAAATGGAAATTGTATCTTTCTCTGCTAGGCTTGAGGTTGCTGGGTCATTGTTGGTAATGGTTATCTATTTGTGGACCTGTGTGTGAAATAAGATCTCATGGTCTCAGTGTAGCTTCTTGTGAACAGTTACATCACAAACCACAAAATGGCACCACTGATACATTTGGCAGCATTCTCAAGACGGTAAGAACAGAGCTGAAAAAAGACTAGAATAGATACTAACCCCCCTGAAAGACTAGCATGGTTCTTGTAGATGCTTCGTCCTTTATCTATCTCCTAACATCAGTTATTTTTTTAAAAACTAGAACCAACGAACTATGTAATATAATTCAATGTATTTTAGGAACTCAAGTTGTTTCTCGTTTTTTGAACAGCAACATGTATTTTTCACCTTTCAAAAAACAGGAGTGACAACAGTTCTCAGGCTAGTGTCTTGTGAGAAGTTGATTCCACTGTTCAAAAACAAGGGGAGAATAGAGACGGAACACTTTGGTTCCTACAGTAGTTTGCCAGACTGCTGTGCAGAAGCACAACACTGCTTGTGACTACTTGTATTGAACCTGCTATGGGGCTACTATGAGACCTTTAGTTTCCAATACAATTTATCTGAAGAAAGACAGTAAGCTCTAAGTGTCTGTTGCCCTGGGCAAAGATAGGTGATTCTTCAGACTTATGTATCTTTTTTAATATGATCCATTTACACCAGGGCAAGCCAACACTGTGCTATGCGACATAGCGAGAGAGCGAAATTATTACCCTATTGGCCTGACAAATCTAGACTTGTTTATTCTTCAAGTAACATTTAGATTAAGGGTTCTTCCATTCATATTTGAGTTACCACATATATCACACCCACACACCTTGAAGACGAGGAAGACGAAGATTAGGAGTAGTGTTATCTGCACAGCCATGGTGAAGAGTTGAGAAAACAGGTGAGCCAGCATAGTTTCCAGGGAACTGACACCTGCACAACACACAAGTAAAGTGACACAAACTCAATTCCTGCACTGGATGCCAGTATTGTACATACAGCCACAAACTACACACATTCCAAGTACTGTATAGACTGCACTGCACCTGCTGGCCATTTAATATACTACATCTACATAACCCGAGTAGCAAGACGGCTCAAAATAATAATTAAACTTCTCTGATCTCCAAATAAGTTATTTCAAAATTATTTCTTACTATTTTCATATAATGGATGATGTTTTTGTTTTCTATTTTAGTAAAAAAGATGATTGTTCACTTCATTAAGATCTACTGGATTTTTTTTTCTAAATTGAACACACCTATTTTAATCTAAATTCGTAATTAACATTATTTTTTCCAAAATAATATATTTATTTCCAAATAGTTTAAACATAAACCACTAGGATTCTAAATGGGATTTAAGCTTGAACTGGTAACTCAGATAACATAAAAAAAAAAAAAAACAATTGGCACTAATACCCCTAGAGGGAGCTGTAACACTGTTTTTTACTAAACTGATCTGATATACAAACAACATGTATTTGACCAGTTATCAAGTTTAAAGCATTTTAACCTTATAGATGTCGGACATAAAATGCATTTATATTATGAAGGAAATTGTGGACCAAAATGTAAAGGTTATAAAAATGATTCTATCAATCGAGTTTACAGATGTTGTTTTATGTTCATTAATCTTGTCTAGTGAATGATTTTATGTACAATATCAATTTTGAAATTTCATGCATGATGCCTCCCCAACTCACACCTGTAAATGAGAAGTTGCAATTCTCATTGAAATAAAATCTGGATGATGATTTTATTCAATAAAGTTTATAATATAGCCGCATGGTGACGTCAAAGATTCAGCACTAGAAAAGGAAATGGCGGAACAGCGAACTGACTTGAGCACAGAAGAAACGTCATACCAACCTGCCACCCAGCACCTGTCCAACAGCCCTTGTTTACGTTCCATTACAAAGGACAAGGCCGTCAAGCCAACAGCCAAGAAGAATGTGATACTGTCAACAGAGAAGCTCATTTTATACATGGAATAACAGCTCCCACTACTGAGTGCACAGAGTATTTGTGATTTTTGTACATTTTGTGATATGCCTTTATTTTGGTAAAAATATATTTGGTCTTTAACTACACTGTAAGTACACTGTACTGTAGTTGCATGTGTGGTTCGTTTTTGTAATTGCATAGTAAATACACAACCATGTATAGCGTAAATACAGTGTAAATAGTTAGCAACTGCCAAAATTTTTAATTTCGTAATTAACCAAGTTGGTGCATTGAAACTTCACTCTAAATCCAACATTTGGTTGTGTCGATAGGGACAAAGTGCAGTTAGTGTTTATTTGAAATTCAAATTGAGCAACGTACTCTACATTACACAATACAACAGTTTAAATGCGCAACATTTTCAGTGTCTAATTTGGAGTTTTTAAAATAACAAGCTGCTGATACGAAAGGCTTTACATTACTGGATGTATTTTCACCTGGGTCCCAAACATTACCACATTATACATGCAACAAATAAAATAAAATGAAACATATATTAAAAAAATAAAAATACAATACAGTAATAAAAAAAAACATGTGCTGTTATTAGGTTTAGATTTGTCCTTTTCACAGAAAGGCGATTTTTTTTTTTTTTACCTGTATCAGGGCAGTATCTTCAAGCTATGTGTCTTTATGTTGTCTTCAATCAAGCATGAAATATTACTGTATCTCCCTTCATTTACTGGTAAGAGCATAGCAAAATGTAGTAAAGCATGGAAAAACAAATCTGGTAAAGGACTGAGAAATATGGTAAAGCATAGTAAAAAAAAACACAGCAAAGCAAAATAAATGCATAGCAAAAGCATTGGGAAAAGTATCTGAGACTGCAAAACTTCCCTGTTAATGTACTACTGGAAATGACTTCTCAACATATAAAAATCTATATCTTTTTAAAATGAACTGGCTAAGATAAAAAGGCAGCACTTGATAATAGAAATCTTCAGTTGTGTTGTGTATGCTTAGAAACAATTGTTACAATGTGTAGCACATGTTGGCTTGTGGAAAACGATACTGTACCTCACAATTGCACCTGGTGCAATGAAGGTAGTGAAATCTGGATTTTTGCTTCCATATATAGGAACTTCAAACTGAAAAAAAGAGAAAAACAAAGCTGCTAGTTAGTTTCAAATGTCCCTTTGGATTATTATTATATGTATTGTGAAGTCATGAAATTTGAATGTATAGCCCATTTATGCAAGCGTTATTTTACTGCATCTACAGCCAACAGTTTTGCATCACCCTACAGAAATAAATAATTTTTATTATTATTATTTATTTCTTAGCAGACGCCCTTATCCAGGGCGACTTACAATTGTTACAAGATATCACATTATTTTTTACATACAATTACATAATTTTTTTTTTTTTTTTTTTACATACAATTACCCATTTATATAGTTGGGTTTTTACTGGAGCAATCTAGGTAAAGTACCTTGCTCAAGGATACAGCAGCAGTGTCCCCCACCTGGGATTGAACCCACAACCCTCTGGTCAAGAGTCCAGAGCCCTAACCACTACTCCACACTGCTGCCCTTTTTGTTTCATAAAATCGAAAGAAACCTGCTGAATAATATTACGCTAACATATTGAATTACTTACTGATTTTTAGCTCCCATATACTTAAAGAAAAACTGAAAAATGTGACATTTTGTAGTTTCTTAGATTGCATGACATTAAACACAATACCTAAATTATGTTCATATAGTATTTATTTTTGTTTTGTTTTGTTTTTAATTGTGTCTCATTCCTAAAATTTGAAATGATGCAAAACTTTTGGCCATAGGAGTAGTTTTGGAATCTAGCTTGCATTAATTCAAACCCAACGACTAAACTAAACTCAAATAAACTACACCATGTTGTTAAGCAGCTGCTGAGCAAGGAAAGGAGTTTCAGTTTAAACATTCTATGGTATTGGGTAAAACATGCTAATAACTGGCAATAGAAAACGGTTTCTTACTTTTACAGGGAGGGAGGCCAAGTAGGACTGTATGCCAAGCACATCCTTGACGAAACCCTGAAACATTAGGTAATGAAACATTAATGGTAAAATAGTCATTTATTCTTGTCTCATTACTGTATAATTGCCTCTTGGTTCCAATTATTTAAACAAAACTGGCTTCAACCACTATGACTGTGATGTATAGTTAACATAATTATGCTCAGAATTCAATTAAATTGAATGATACATTTCAAGTAATTAACTGTTTATTTCAACTAGGTTATTGTAGTGTACTTGAATTGGGTCTTGTGTGTATTTGATATCTTTGAGTACTGTACAGAGTCGTGATATCGTGCCCTTGTAGTTTTTTGAGGACTGTTAGTCATTTTGGTATTTGTCTAGATTGTTCTTAAATAAGTCAACAACAGTCTAGAAGAGTAAACTTTATTTTAAGAATCGAAACACACTTTAAAATAGGGCTGTAGGTTATAGTTCAATTTTAATTGAAAAACAATGTAGGAAATACCTCAAATGCTTCTTGTAGCTTAAGCTGGAGTGTAAAGGCAATTTGCTGATCTAAAATATAAAGAAACTCTAATCATACACACATCAAACATTTTTCTGTTTAAGAGAGGAAACTGTATATTCATGTTTGGGGTTGGTAAATATTATTATTATTTGTTTATTTAGCAGATGCCTTTATCCAAGGCGACTTACAGAGTCTAGGGTGTGTGAACTATGCATCAGCTGCAGAGTCACTTACAATTACGTCTCACCCGAAAGACGGAGCACAAGGAGGTTAAGTGACATGCTCAGGGTCACACAATGAGTCAGTGGCTGAGGTGGGATTTGAACCGGGGACCTTAAAGTTACAAGCCCTTTTCTTTAACCACTGGACCACACAGCCTCTTTACCAAGCTACAGTAATTCCTGATAATTTTGACCCAGGTATTACTGATCATTTTTGGAACGTGAAGTGGTGAGAATCAGCCAGGACACCAGGGCTGGCACCCCCACTCTTTGACAACTTTCATGTCCACAGAGAAAGTAGACAGGATCTGGGTATGGTATCTTTCACGTTTGCCTGTTTGCTACTGCAGATTGTTTCACCAAGGCAGGCACCTCAGCAACTTACTTGTCATGTCGAGCCAAACATGCACAGAACCTCCATCAACAATCTGTTCGGTAACTTGCTTCTCCATGATTCTGTAGAGGACACATCATAATCTCATAAAATCTTTGACAAGTGACCAAAGGGCAAGTTAGAGGATGTGAACTCCAGTACCAATACAATTCAGCCTTAGTCTTAGTCCTGACATATAAAGCTCTGCATGGCGTGGCATATGAACAGCTCGATAATGAAGATGTTTAGTCTGCTCCCAAAGCACCCTGATGGCAAGCTTCAGTTGGATCATCATACAATACAAAATAAGCAGCCCTTAAAAGTTTCATCTGTCAATGCAGCAGTGAGGTAGTTTCATACGGAATACAAGGGCTCTATTCACAAAGCTTTACATTTTTACTTACTGTAAATAATGTTTTTTGAATGCAGTCTAAAGTTTTATATTGATGAAACTGTTCTAGGCTGTTGTTCAAGAAGCCAGCATCAGTCTAGAACAGTGGTACCATGAATACAGTACCAATTTACCAATTCGTATGGGCCGCCAGACGTGATGTCATAGTCACCCATTTACTTTAGTACTTGCTGCTACATGGTAATATATATATATTAATATTAGGTTGTTAGTACAGTGCTCCTCCTACAGTTGGGAGCCATAGTTACAAGACCGTGTCATTTGTGTTCCGCCTTATGAGAGTGTAAGTGGAATGGTATAAGGCAATTGGAAGCCACAACCATACAGCCTTACAACCTGCTCTGCAGTATTAAAGGCCGCCTTATAAAAGGAGAGCACTGTATTTATGTATGTACAGCTAAGGCCAAAGGTTTGTATCACATTACATAATTAACTAATTTTGCTTCATAAAGTCGAATTAAACCTGCTGAATAATGCTACGTTAATATATTGAATTACATACCTCTTTGTAATTTTCCATATTCTTAATGAAAAATTGACAAAAATAGAATTGGACATTTTGAAATCAAACATGAAATACTGTACTACTATTTTAGACTTTTGCGATATTATTTTGTAGTTTCTTTGATTACATGATGTTAAATAAAATATCTAAATTATGTTTTTTATTGTGCCTCAATCCTAAAATTTTAGGTGATGCAAAACTTTTGGCCATAGCTGTATATGAAAGATAATCTCCTGTAACGTTAACTCAGTCCCGCCCTCAAACCAGGATTAACACCTGTTTCAACCACAAGTACATCCTTTATTAGTATTCAAATATTGTAAAAAAAAAAAATGTAAATGCCCTATAGGTATCCTTTTTTGTATATTTCACACCAGAAACAGAATGTAGGAATCTATATGTTGGCTTTTCCCTTCACTGCGTGTGAAGAGCTTTGAGGGCCTAGTATGACATGCAGTACACAGTACATTCATAATGGCAAAGGCATCTACTTACAACTTAATTGTGTAATGAGGAAATGGTGCCAACACTGCACGACATTTAATGCTTTCCCACAGTTTTGGTTTTGGGTTATAACTCTCCAAAACCTTTAAATAATGTATACCTTTGTCCTCAACATAATTACATGTTTCCTTTTTGTTTTAACATTAAAAAAGAAAAAATGCACTACTAAATGTGATGTAAGAATTACCTGAGCAGTAAATACTTGGAGAAATTTGCACCAAATCCTATTATCCCCCAGTACTGCCCATCTTCTACTCCAGCAATGGCTTTTGACTGGTTTACAAATACCTGAAAAGGATACAAAAAGAAAAAAAGAGATAAAGCTGCACAGTTCAGACAATAGGATTTCCTACTTGTGTGGAGTTCTGATCTTTTAGAGACACTGATTATAACAAACATGCTACTTATCGTAATTATTTTCTGTGGTATATTATATATCTTTGCAGTTCTGTTTTAAAATAAAACTGTTGGGTGTACAGTTCTTTGGCATCAGCCAGGCAAGAAGCTGAAGACTAACGACCCATATTCTAAATGTTAGCAGGTTCACATTAAATGAAACGCATAATGCAACAGAAACAAAATAACTAGCTTAGCTCTGGTCAACAGTAACTTCACACCTCACGACTGGTTTTCAGTGACTGCCCCTACAGTAAAGTTTAACTTTTCATTTGAGAAACTTCCTTCTAACTAGCTTTAACTTGCAGCCCAAAACCATTTCAGTAGAAGCTCATGTTCTGATTACACTTTGTACCTGGTGAACACTACTGTTGTCTAGGTGCCACAGAAGTGACTGGCTGAAGAAAAGACCGTCTGTTTCATTATTCACTACAGCCACCTGTATTTCCTTTGGCTCTCCTCCGATACACAGACACATCAGAGAAATCTGAATCACCGGCAGCAAGAACTGGAAGCAAAGAGACCTGTGCAACCCAACATAAAGAACTGGAAAAGCAGGCTATTGTTGGTAGTATAATGATATAGTAAATTCAAAGTAGGGGACAGAGAAAATGAGGCAAACTTTTATATGGGTTTCCCAACAATAACTGTAGTGTCTCAATCATCAAACATATTCACAAACTGATAAATATAACCCTGTTTTTGTGTCTTATTACAAGTGATAAGGGACAGCTTTGAATAACCATTCCTTGAAACTGACCAACAAAAAACAACATACAGATACTGCACAGTTAATATTTAATAAAAATGAATTCATTTCCCAACACAATCAGGGGTAGATATACTAAGATGGGCCAATCACAGGGCAATTTGCATTTCTATTGCAACAATTGAAAAGTATACATTTTGTCGTATGTACTGAGAGAAAATATGTTAATAAAGAGAGTCGCAATATACTAATTTAAATATTTGTTGCGTCATCTTATCGATATCTCTAGCATTGCGAGAGTCGTGCAACATGTTTTTGAATAAATAATGAAAGGCAGTTTAATCCCATCAGATTCTACAGTGGGGCCCCCACCTTCACCCCCAAATAAAAAATGTGTTTCTATCAAAAAGCTTTTCAGAATCATACAGTAGCCCCTCACTAAACCGGACATGTTTGTCCGACATAAGGAGGTGTCAGGTTTAAAGAAAATACAATAAAATTGCACACACATACATTTATAGTGCTCAATGCATTTTAAATGTATAAAATCACTGTGCAAAATGTGTTTTGGGTTGGCTACACATTACATTATGAAAAAAGTATGAATCTGTACAGTACGCCTATACCGTATACAGTACAGTAGTAAAATCCAATGAATACCTAGCGCACTTTCTTTTTACTTTAGCCTAGGCTACCAGTAACACACTGGGAATAAAAGATTATTTTAAATTGAAAATAAATGATTTTAGCCGTTTTTTTTAATTATTATTATTATTATTATTATTATTATTATTATTATTATTAACTTGGTCTACTTAGTAGCCTAGACAATTAATACAAACTAGATCATGGTGCCACATTGACAAGCTATGATACTTACTGGAGGTCAGTCAATTCTCGTTAATATGAATTTCAAGGGACCAGCAACAAATTTTGCATTATACCACTAATTCATATTATCATGAGTAGCTTGTAAATTAAATGTATATTGTCAGTTTTTATTTAAGTTAGTCAGGGGTGCAGTGCTAAATTGTGCACAATTACAAACCTTAATAGAAAAGGTGTGTTTCCTATTTGTTTTCAAGGCTTTATTTCTGCAAGAACGCCCATAATAACATATTCATCTGAGGCTGAACCGCAAAGAAAAACTGCTGTCGCAAAGCATTCCCTAAAAAGTCGTTAACAGCATTGTGCATGTTTAGTGCTTTTGACCCAAGACTTCTGACTCGTTTGCAACTTGTTTGCGACTATTGCGACAGCAGCAACACATACATCTACCCCTCAGTCTGTTTATATAATGCCTAAGGAAGTCAACCAAAAACACACCATATTAATTGCAGCTTTCTTGATCACAACAAGCATGTTTAATGCTTACCCTGGCATTCTCTTCATCCGGACAAATGTCTTTATCATGAGAGCAGCAATATTTCTCCACTTGGGAAAAATATGTTTTCCCCACACGTTCCAGTCCACTGTGGAAAAAACAAAGCTGAGGCAATAAGAAGGCTGTCTCCATTTTTTGTAATAACACAACTGACTGAGAAGAAGCTGAAAAAGTTTCATGAAGCAGTGAGAGAACCTGTTTCGGGATGTCAACGCTGTAGCCAAATCACTGTGTGACCAAATTATTCTCTCTGCACAGTCCAGACCAGTTATAAAACTAGGCTATCTTTAGAAAATAGGAGTAGGTTTTTTGTATATTTTGAGTAATCAGTAATTGAAAACAGAGGGAACTCAAAACACATAGCTTGAAACTGTATGAAATACAGGGCTTTATTGAAGAACAAGGAAAATATCTAGTGAAACCCTCATTTTATACTAGTCTCAATACAGAAATTCCACCTTGCTCAGGCTTGCTCAGAGACTGCCCCCCAAATTAAATGTTTGTTGCGGAAATTTCACTGGAATTGTTACCTGAATATTATTCAGATTTCTTTGAAATGGAAGGGGGCAGGTTAGGTTTTGAATAAAAAATATTACTTTCCTGAAACCTTTCCATGGTATGTTTTTGAGATTTGTATTTTTGGGGTTTCGCCCAAGGTCAAAGGTCAAAGGTCAAAGGTCAAAAACTTTGTAAGGAATACCTTCTCTTGGTTGTCTTCCAAATGTGTTTTTATACCATTATTTAAAATTACACCTACCACAAGCCGTTTTTGTGGGGTGTGCCCAACAACCACATTTTGACCTCTCTAATTTTGGACCCATTGGCCTGATCAGTCTAAAAATGTACATTTCTTTTTTTTTTTTGCTGAAGAACCGAGAAATCAGAGATGGCAGGGTGTTGCCTGTTGAGTGATTTGTCACGGAATGGCCCGGAAGGCCGACGCTGTTTTTCTCTTAAAACTGCAGGCAATTGCCTTTGAAATTCGCTACCTCTAAGTTTAGGTTCCTCCATCACCTCCTGATTTATGCTTCCTGAAAGTATAAGGAATGATTCATCACAGTCTTCAGAGTGCTGGTGCAATTCCTTCTCCGCCCCTTCTGCATTCAAGTGCAGTTGTGAAGCCGATTGATCTGAGGATTGGCACAGCTCCAGGAAGGCACTCTCTAGCGTCTGCAGTTAAGGGATCACAAGCAGATTAATGAAGCATTAGGTTCACAAAGCCAAAAGAAATCATTCCATAAGACTTGCTGACAGTACATTGCAACTCCCTATGTAGGCCTCACATTGGAGACACACGTCATACAAAAGAATTGGGCTGTGCAGATTTATGTTAAAAAAAAGGGTAATTCCCTTTAACATTTTTTGTTGGCATGTATTAAATTAAACCAAAAGAAACCTATTTAAAATGTGATAATTTCCCAACAAGAAAAGCAGCCTTTCCCTCACCTGTACACTTGAGTACTAATCAATGTCAATATAGTTAGGCTGCTTGGAAGCTCATTTTCTTTTCACCCGAGGCTTTGGCATTTTTTATGTTTTAACCAACCCCTTGGTGTCTCTAATGGCTGTTTGAACCCTGGTCACAATGAGGATGCTACTGATATCAGGAATAACAAGTTGTGGAAAAAGTCCAGCAAATTCCCTCCTTGTAACCAGCTTATGAAGAACTCTATCTATTAAGACCAGCTCTTTATTAAGACCACTGTGGTAGTGGGTCATAATAAAGGGATTTCAATGTACTTGAAAAGTTTGACTCCATAATATTCCTTACAAAAAGTTTCAATAAAAGCATAGTAAAATGTAATAAAGCATAGTGAGAGCATGGTAAAGCATAGGTACGTATTATAAAGAATAGCAAAGCATGGGCAAGCATGTTAATAAACATGGATAACCATGGTAAACTATGGTAAATGCATAGTATAGCCATGGGAAAAGCATGGGAAAACTGCAAAAATACAGTGGTTAACTTTTATGAGGGATGCTTTTAACCCTAGAATTTCAGACCCACAATAATTAAGGGTGTCAATGCAGTAAAGTAAGGTAGAAACAAAATGTTTAGGCAGTCATATTTACACAAACAGAAGTTAAATGAACTGGTTTAAAGCCCATGTTGCTGATATCTCTTGAGTTTCTTTTAACATTTAAGCAAAAGCTAATTAGTAGAACTTTACTGAAGCATGTATAGATTTTAATGCACATCACACTGTCTGTCTTCATAACTATAATAGTGGTTCCCTTTTTGTCATGATAACACTTACTAAAGATCCATGCTGCTGCATTAACTTTTCTGGTGGGGCTTCTGCAAGCAGGTTACCGTTGCGCATTAACCCAACCTGGCGAATGAAAAGCACAAGAAACATGGACATCCTGGTGCATTAGTACAGGCTAGGGTTGCCATCTGGACACTTTAACCTTGCTAAATGGTTAATGGGAAAATGGGTTAAAATTCTACAGGAAAATACACTTTGTAAAAAAAATATTTATAGCAAAATATAGGCATGTTATAATTCCACTCACGCACAATCACATTTTAATTTAACATTGTTCAGTTTTTATTTACTAGTTTAAATTCCTGTTTCACACAGTCCCGCCAAATCTCACAAATGAAGCAATTTAGCAAGCTGTATAGGTCTGACTGATGGACACGATCCTTGCAGACAGTAAGTTAGTCCCTGAGAAGGTGTGTGCTGCTGATACAACATCTAACTAGTGAAAAATAAAATAATTCAATGAATTTGGCAAGGCAGCTTCATAGAGCCACATAAATAAATTCAACGCTTGAAATGTTTTTGCTTACGATTGTAAGTCGCCCTGGATAAGGGCGTCTGCTAAGAAATAAATAATAATAATAACTGTGGTTTAGAGGATGGTTAAAAAACTAGTACAGCAACCCTAGTTCAGTACAGGTAGTACTGCTCAGGGAAAGCAATCCACTTAAACTGCTCAGTTCTGGTCACAGTTATACCGTATTCACATTACCTAAATCATGCACGATATTACGTGATTTCAATGCATGCTGGTCATGCATTATTTAGGTGGTGTGGCTAGGGTATTGATGTCAGCTAATCATACTCAGATTCAACAAACAGACATCATTGGTTCTGTTTTAATAACCTAAACTGGGCTAGATCGAAATAGTGCTGTCTTTTAAATCTACAGTATATTGTAACGGAGGCCGGCGGCGAGCTGTGTTGCTTCTGCACTCTGCAGCTATGCTCTGCGCTCTGCAGCTATGCTCTCCGCTCTGCAGCTATGCTCTGCGCTCTGCAGCTATGCTCTCCGCTCTGCAGCTATGCTCTGTGCTCTGCAGCTATGCTCTCCGCTCTGCAGCTATGCTCTGTGCTCTGCAGCTATGCTCTCCGCTCTGCAGCTATGCTCTGTGCTCTGCAGCTATGCTCTGCGCTCTGCAGCTATGCTCTCCGCTCTGCAGCTATGCTCTGCGCTCTTCAGCTATGCTCTGTGCTCTGCAGCTATGCTCTGTGCTCTGCAGCTATGCTCTGCGCTCTGCAGCTATGCTCTGCGCTCTGCAGCTATGCTCTCCGCTCTGCAGCTATGCTCTGTGCTCTGCAGCTATGCTCTGCGCTCTGCAGCTATGCTCTGCGCTCTGCAGCTATGCTCTGTGCTCTGCAGCTATGCTCTGCGCTCTGCAGCTATGCTCTGCGCTCTGCAGCTATGCTCTCCGCTCTGCAGCTATGCTCTGTGCTCTGCAGCTATGCTCTGCGCTCTGCAGCTATGCTCTGTGCTCTGCAGCTATGCTCTGTGCTCTGCAGCTATGCTCTGCGCTCTGCAGCTATGCTCTCCGCTCTGCAGCTATGCTCTGCACTCTGCAGCTATGCTCTCCGCTCTGCAGCTATGCTCTACGCTCTGCAGCTATGTTTCTGCACTCTTTACCTGTATTGACCATGAAGTGTGCAGGAAAAGCGTCCCTGGTGCTGCAGGGCTCAGCTGGCAGAAACCAAGGAAGGGGGCATGTCAGAGGCACCCTGATTGGCCAGCTGGGATAGCTCGGCCCTTGCAATTGGATTAAACCTGAACGGACTATCTGATAATTTATAATGACTGTTACAACTTTGAGGGGACTGGGAATATATAAGCATGCTAGCTTGGGGTGTGTGTGTGTGTAGTCTACTAATAAAGGAGCTGTTTAGTACATCTTTAAAATAAATCCCAATGTCTCACACAGTAATCTTGGCAGTGTGTTTAAGTAAAAACAGCATGTGGTTGTCACAAAGTGGTATGTCAAAGATTTTATGGAACTGAAACTTCCTAAGAAGAGATCTGAAAACTGAAATCATGAGTCCTGGTGTTATTTTTTAACAGATGCAGACAGTGTTCTACAGTATATCACCAGAAAGCAGAACTAGCATGGGGATCTAGTGCTTACATTTGCTTAATGAATGGTATAGTTTCACTTTCCAGTCTATCCCAATGTTACAGTAGAAAAAGCAGCTTGCACAATACATTTCTTCTGCATCTTGAGTCACTGTTACTGAGCTGCCCTATAAATAATTTGTTGTGACCAAATAACCAATAAGCCTTACCAACTGGGTTTTATTCCATTCTTTACAGTATTTATCTGTAATGAAAGATAATACTTGCAGAGGTTGTGTAATTTGGGAACAAACTAAAATGCTGACAGATTAAATATCTGCCATTGTTCTTTTGCAAAATAGTTCAGTTGTTGCAAGGGCGATGATGAGGAAGCCAGGCAACTGAAAGGAGCTTTTCACTGTTTATTTTGTTAAAAAAATCAAGATGGAAACCCTCAAACACAGACTGTCCCATAATGTTTAAAAACAAGCAATACAAAATACTGATGAAGGCATTAGCCAAAACATCTGTTCAATACATATTGCAGAATTTATGATTGAGTTTTTAAGCATATTGGAGGAATGAAGACATTGAATAGATGCTGAAAGGTTCTTTCTTATGTGGGGGGAGGAAAGGTTTATTCCTTGAGGTTCAAGACTGCATCCCCCAGAATGCCACGGGAGTGAGCCAGGATGAATTACTCCTGGCTCTAATTTAATTAGAAACACCTGCAGGCAGGTGTGTATATAAGCAGGTCAGAATGTCTGTTTCTGGTGGTGTTAGGGCTGAAACCTAAACAGAGACCCAAGGAGATTACTAGTATGAGTACCAGTGTGGTTCAAAACCTTCTGTGTTATTGTGTTGACAAATGAATAGTGTTTGTAACCGGTAAGCGGCTCACCTGTCCAGCTGGCAGCTTGGGCTGGAATCAAGTTTAGTTAGCGCTCCAAATTAGAACTAGGATTTTGTTTGTTTATTCTGTATTTACTTTGGAAAAATCAATATACAGGCACCGTCCTGTTTTCCTGAACTTTGTTGTGTGACAAATTCCTTTTCCTGCACTAGAAGACAGTGTTTAAGGTGCCAAACAGTGTGATAAAAGTCACGATAACGACAAGTATATCACACTTACCACATTAGCTTGTCTGGCCTCCTCAATGTAATGTGTGGTAATAATGATGGACACCTGCCCGTTTTTCACTATCTCCAAAAGATGGTGCCATATCCTAAATGGAGGAACAGAAAGAAACACAGGATGCAGTGCCAGACAGAGAGTGGTAAACACAACACAACACAATAATATATTAGTTCTACACCTTCTTTAACATTGTGCTTTTCCAAATTACAGCTGACTGTCTCACTAAGGTTAAATACCTGGACCATATAGCACATGCTTGCTACAAAAGCATGACAAACTGCAGACATATGGTGCAAAAATACTGTAGTAAACGTTTATAAGGGAGACACACATGACTTACATGTATTAACTTATATAACCAGTTATATGTATTACCAAGATTTGTCGTGAACAGCTTTAGCCCAGTGCTTATTTTGAAACCTTTACAATTAAGTATCACTTAACAAACAAACCCATGAGATGACCATGTGACCTTTTACCACAAAAAGTTTCATTATAAATATACTCCCCTCCTACCCTTTAAAAACAAGAACTGGTTCGATTATATGCAAGAAACTATAGGTAGTGGGCAGTGGAATGAGGTAGGCAGCAATACGCATGACTAATGATGCAGGACACAATATTGCCATTATGATTCAAAAGAGCACAGGACACAGTAACAGTAAGTGAATGGCCATTGTAAAACTCCCACAGTGCTCTTTGACATTTTAACAGCACCATGCTTTACATTTCAAAGAAAGAACTGTACCTGGAGCGAAGCACTGGGTCCACGCCCACAGTGGGTTCATCCAGGATAAGCAGCTGAGGGTTCTGAAGGAGAGCAGCGCCCAGCGAGACACGCCTTCTCTGTCCTCCACTAGGGGGCAATGTTGATATGACAAAGGTTACTGTGCATACTAATAATGGCTATAGCGATTATTTCTCCAATATAAAAAAAACCCTACTAAAGCCAGCAAAGGGACCAAAAAATGTAATATTGGAAATCTACTTTTTCTCCTGTAAAATTCTGATGATGAACAAAAGTGACTAAACTACAAAATTAGTTAAAATACAATTTTCTTTGTTGTTTTCACTTATTTAAAATTGTATTTTTCTGCCTTTATGAATCCAATTTGCTTGAAAATGTGTAAAACACATCTTGCCCCTTGACACAAGTTTCCTTTAATGGATGTCACTGTAAAGTAGTCAATACTATTACACTGTTTCTTCTCAGGTTCCTGGAGTTCCCCTTCTACTAATGTTTTGTGACAGCGAAAAAACACCTGAGGTGTTCACCTGAGTGATAGCAAAACAGAGTACACAGTAATGAACCGATTTCATGTTGGAGTTTATGTTGTTAAGCTTTTGTACCTGAGCCAAATTTAAACATAAGAGAGGGTGTTGTGTTATGTTTAAACTCTCTTTACCTGAGGTTTCTGACCAGCTTGGACTTCTCCGGGAGATCCAGAAACTCAATGAGGAAGGAGATGCGAGACTCTGTTTCCTTGGATGTGAGTCCATGAATTCGGCCAAAGAACCAAAAAGTGTCACTGATGGTGAACTCATCATATAAAGCCAAGTCCTGTAAATAAAGTTGATAGAATAATATGATGTGTGCTGCTTTCAAACAAGTATCGGGACAGAGGTCAGAAACAACATTTACACCTACCTAAAAGATCACTATTGGGTCATTCCACACCAACTCAACCAGAAAAGGGGCATTTTGTTGCCTGATCGTCTCAGATTTTGCTAGAAAAATTCACCTGGGGGGGTTTTGGGCCCGCTGAGATCAGAAATGCAAATATATATTTTTTTTTTATTTCCTCTTCGAGCTGTGACCTGGCGAAGGTCAACCTAAATTGAAAAAGTGACTCTGACCAGAAAAATCACCCTGGGCCCAACTTACATGCTACCATCATGTGTAGCGCCTCGTTCGACTCATAATGAATAGGGCTTTCGAGAAAAAAATATCAGGAGCACCTAACTCACTTTTGGCAAGTTGTTTTATTCGAACTTCAGCCCAACCCGTTACCCTGTAGGGGATGCGGGTCCTAAAATTTTAGTATTGCTGTAAGAACCTTAGGGACCACTCTTCCAAATTTTGTGAAACACTTTTGGTTTCAAGTCTGGTCATTAGCCCCCTCTGAAATCATTAGCCCCCTCTGAAATTTGCATTTTTGGTATATCTACCGAGTTTAGGCCAAAATAACTCACGTGGGGGGCTCCAAAAAATTGCCCGGGGCATTGATATTCGCATTGTGTACTTAACATCTGTCACCCAGGTCAAACCTGCTTTATCAAAAGCAGTGTGAAATCACGTAGCCGACCCAAATGCTACCGGTTCTGACCCGGGTAGGTTCTGACCTGGGTAGAGCATGCCACTGTGAAAGAGGCTTAAGTTACGAAAGATTCAGACTTTGTGGAGACAGTGGAGACTGTGCTAGAGTATCTGGGGGCATGGCCTCCATTGTGATGTATTTCCGTTGTGAAATGATTTCCGTTGTGTTGTGGGCTTTTTGTATTTGTGTTTTCTGTTTTTGTATTTGTGTTCCCTGCTTTTGGTCGTGTGCTTTCTGCTTCTGGTTTTGCATTTTGTGCTTTTGTTTTTTTGTGTTTTCAGTTGTGTTGCTTTAATTGTATTTGTGTTTTTTTTTTAAATTTCTATTTGTGTTTTTCAATTTGCATTTGTGTTTTTTGAATGGTATAGTTTTTTTTTTGCATTTGTGTTTTTTGATTTGTATTTGTGCTTTTCAATGTATATATTTCTGTTTTTGAATTTGTTTTTCTTTTTTTTGATTTGCATAAGGTGTTTTTTCATTTGTATTTGTGTTTCTCAATTTGTATTTGTGTTTTGCACTTCAGGGCCACCGTATAAAATGAACTCCAGAAGCATAAACAGCATGTACTGTACATGTTGTACTGTTTTCAAGGCCTGGTTATAAATCAACAAGCTGCATGTTCAAAGCGCTGCACTGAATTTCAAGAACACAGAGAGACAGTTACCTGTGGCATGTATCCAACCATTCTTCCTGGAACTCCATGACCTGGGAATGCTGGGGGTTTGCCCAGTACGGTAATGCGACCCTTTGAAATCCTCAGCCTTCCCACAATGCATCTCAGGAGTGTTGTTTTCCCACAACCACTTGGTCCCAGTAAACCGTAACTAGGGAACAAAAACAACAATGCATTAGGATTAATGTGTTTGTCCATAAACTAAATGTGAAAAATCTTACCCACTTTTTGGCTGCGTAAGATTTTAATCAGTAAAACTAAAAACTAAATTATTAGTATTTGCCTTGTAGAACAAAAAAATATATATACTTCATATCACTACCAGGCTAAGGCGTGATTATGTGATATGTTAGTTTTCTGTTTATAAATATGCAAACTTCTGTCCAAAAAAATGTATTGCAGGTATTGTTAATAATTAATTAAGCAAATTCTAAAAAAGAAAATGGTTGCATATGATGGTATAATACATTTGCAACAACATCAACAACATATGAATAATTTACTTCTAAGAATTGGATTTGTGAGGACATCTCCTAGATTTCCATTAAAAAATCCAATCCTTTTGCTTAAAGTATTGGGGTCACAATCATTGTGAACTTCAAATTAGAACTTCACAGTTTAACTTCCTCTGGAACTTTAAAAAAAAATCCATCTTGCTGTATCTTAATAGCAGTAATGTCAATGCAGCAAGATGAAGGCGAAGCACAGTGTAGGGATGTAACACAGAACAATAAATGATTTTTATCAAGATCAGACTCAATAATCATGAAGCCTTTATTAAAGTCTGCCCATTAGCATTAAATATTGATTACAATTACAAATTATATCAGACAGCTCAGACTGCTGGGTAGGGATCAGAGTACATCTTGAATCAGATATTATTCTAATACATACAAAAATACACACGTATTAAGGGACAGTCAACATCATGGTACGGATACCTCATTACCTTAGTATAAATGTAAAAGGAATGGGTCTACTATACAGTACAGTATTTGGTTTAGTTCATTTAGAACATAAATTCGAAATGATAAAACATTCACTAATGTTTTTCGCTTTTTAATATTACTATTTTTACTATTTAAATGCACACTGTAAAAGGTGTAAGTGGGCTTTTAAATATTAGGTGGGAAAACAAATGAATTAATTAATGTTTTGGGACCTGGTGAGTGAGAAACTGAAGACTCAATGAATAATGCAAAATATTTCAAGTTTCTTTCTTTTGGGTGTCAGAAACATAAATAAAAACCCATGCACAGTCTTATGACTTAGAAATGGCAAAGGCACCACTTACATGTGGCCCTGTGGAACAGTCAGAGCAAGGTTGCTGAGAACATTTAACTTCCCATAGGACATGCAAACCCCTCTGCATTCAATAGCCGATTCTGACCAGCTGGGTAAAATCGATTCGATGCCAGCAGACATTTCACCTAAACTTCAAAAACAAAAAGAATAACTGTTAATACAAGCTTCAAGTAAAATAAACCGTATTTTTATACTAGCAGAAAAAAGTAAATGCCAACACCATCTAGTGATCGACCACCGAGGAACAATATTCCTTTTGTTTTGCTGGCACCAGATGGTAATGATGCTCATTGATTTAAAGAAACGTTTGCTGAGCTAGCCTACATTACATATACACATTCCGGCGCCTCCTTAAGACTCACCTCTTCAAAGAGCACCTGTAGAACTCCTCTGTTTGTATCCTGGGACACTATCACCCTTCATGTAAATGTGCTTTATTTTGCTCTTATCAGCCCCTATTTTACTGCATTTAATCCTGTACTTCAGAATACTGTAATCTGCCAAGTTTTTAACCTGTAGTACTTTGTATTTAATCACATCCTGATGTAACTATCACTATTTAATCATATCCTGATGTAACTATCACTATTACCTGCTGTATTATTGAATTGTGGTTTGTCAAACTTGTACTTTACTTGAACAAAAGTTATTGTATTTCTTGCTCTTATTGTATTACTTGTATTGTAACGCTTGAAATGTTTTTGCTTACGATTGTAAGTCGCCCTGGATAAGGGCGTCTGCTAAGAAATAAATAATAATAATAATAATAATAATACCTATGACAGGCACTTCAACACAGTATGATTAACTGCAATAAAAAATAACATACAAAAAAGTAAGGGGCAGTAATAAAAAAATGCATCCAACAGCTAATTCTCCCTTTAGATGATGTAAACCAGGGTTGCACAAATCCAGTCCAGTCAAGTTTTAGAGTTCACGACGAGAGTAAATTGGTTCAACTAAATCATTTAGGGTACAAAGACCAAGAGAGACCTTGAATTCCAAGACAGGAATTTTGCTCCCTTGATGTAAAGAGAAGGTATGATTTTATTCGAGATACCAAGGGATTATACTTTAGCTAAGTACAGTATTAGTGATACATTAAACAGGGGTTCCTTTAAAAATACATTTAAAAAAAAAAAAAAACCCTACATAAATCTTATTAAATCCAGTCCAACACGTTTTTTTCTGAAACTGATGATTCCTTTACGTCTATAAACCTCAGAATAGTAAAACTTAATTCATTACAATCCAGTACCCTTTTCAACAATGTCCTTAATTATTGAATTGAGCAGCCCAGAGCCTTTCCATTCAGGTTTTTAATTGTTTATTTGAACAATTAAGTCATTTTAAATTTGGCTGGAACATGGTCCTGGTTTGGAATGGACTGAAAGAGCCACAAGAGAACACCACAGATTTAAAATGAACCAGAGCATACACATACAGAGGTCCTCATAATCACACAATAATCACACAGTACTGTATCTGAAAGGTTACACACATTTGTTTAAAAATGAGAATTTATTGGATTACAGCAAAATATCAACCATAGTCATCTACAGGAGGCTGGGAGTGTATGATAAAAATGTGATGAATATCGCTGCCAAATCAAGGCAGTTATTGTGTTGACCATGTGTGACAGACAGACGCATACCATTTATTTTCTGGACTCTAAAATGGTTGCTGCGCATGATTTATTCTTCTGAAATGTTTTTTCAGACTTTGGAGTTGACTGCAAGATATTACAATGTGATGTGATTCCTCTTGAGGGAAAATACAAAGCTACCTTGAGAATAAAGACACCAGTTAACAGTGAATTATCTTCTCTTTGTAATATTACAATGTTACTTTCTTTTAAAACTATTCACCATAATTTTACATTTTACAACAATATGAGAACAGAAGCCAACATTTTCAGGAACAATTTTTTTTATTTTTAGCTTTAGCTCTCAGGAAATACATATTCACTCCCCTTATAAAAGTTTTCTGTAGTAAAATCATAGCAAAGTGCAATAAAGTATAGTGGAAGCATAGTAAAGCATAGGTAAGCATTGTAAAGACCAGCCAGGTATGGTAAAGCATATTAAAAAACATGGCAAAGCAAGGTAAACTATGGTAGATGCATAGTATAACTATGGGAGAAGCATGGTAAAACTGTAAAAATACCTTACAATGGTCAACAGCAGTGTGATCTATGATTTAGAAGCACGACTTTAAAAGTAAG
Organism: Acipenser ruthenus; assembly: GCF_902713425.1. Classification (NCBI taxonomy): domain Eukaryota; kingdom Metazoa; phylum Chordata; class Actinopteri; order Acipenseriformes; family Acipenseridae; genus Acipenser; species Acipenser ruthenus. The sequence continues at coordinate 50,855,290 of NC_081194.1, read as the reverse complement.
TCTTTCTGAGTACATCTTTATATTACATTTGTACATTTCAAACAAAAGACTTTTTTTTTTACCTGCTACCTCTTTTTGTTATACCATACTGAAAACGAAACCATTGACTTTTATTATTAGTTATAAATATCATGATGAGTTAAGTATATGATGACAAAATTACATAATCACCTGAACAGATATGTGGAAATGTACAGTGTAGGACTAAAATCGCTTGGGGTATTTCAATGCTTGCTTTGGCTTATCTACCTCAGGTAAAATGCTTAATATTGGTGCTGACAGAACAACACAATGATGCAATAAAAAAGCCTACAAGAATGCAGTTGAAGCCCATATCATGTGGTTAATTAACTATAAGTGTGAACACCACTGTGATAAGATGCTAAATGAATGAACTGATACGTCACCAGGTATGGTATAATCGAGAAGGAATGTCTAGCTCTCATCAAAGAAAAAAATGAACCGGTCAGGCAAGCTTCTGTGCGCCTCTCTTCCCGTGTTTGTAGGCCCGGCCGCCCACATGCAGTTTTTGCAAAATGTCACAAACAACGGCAACATCGAGTGGGCCCCTATTTGGCTGGGGGCCCTACGCTATAGTGTAATTTGTGTATAGCCTCTTTTAGTTAACTAGCCATGTGATATGTACATATGGGCTTCAACAGTGCCCCTTATTATAGGCAATATTTTTCCACGTTTTCTGCAAGTACCAAAATTCAGTGTGTTGGCTAGACAAGATTTTTTTTTTTTACTTTCACAAATACATTTAGTGAAACTGTAACGGATGGCTGGGTGGTGACGTCACAGTCCAGAGGCACAGGACTGCAGGAAAAAAGTGCTGGGCTCGTATTTATTAAATAAATCAAATAAACAGAAAAAAAACACTTTAACAAAGAAATACACCTATACAAACAAGTGTCATGCTGGTCTATCCCCAGCACAAGTAGCAATTGTTTACCTTTGTGTTAGTGCTCTCTCTCGCTCTCTCTCTCTCTCCTCAACCCTCTCATCCTTGTGTATGTGACCATCTCCAAATTAGTAATCACAGTAATTTAAATATTGAAACAAATACACAAATGTTCACGACTTCCAAATTTAAAAAAGTTACCAGTAGTTTTATTCTTTTTTTTACATTTTTTACATTTTTTAAGAGGTAGATAAAAAAAAAAAAACCTTGCTTGCTTTTATGTAGGATGTACCTGCATGGTAGGGAATGCTCCCTTGACCACATGTTCTTGTACAGATAGTACAGCATGAATTCAAGCAAAAACAAAGTCTGCAAGTTTCAAAAAAAGGTATGTTTATCAATGCTATAGACCATGCTTGGCAGTATATGAAAAATGTTTCAACTTATACAGTGAAAAAGTATTTGCCCCCTGTCTGATTTTCTGCATTTTTGCACATTTTTCACATTGTATTTGGTCAGAATTTTTTGTGGTTGTAGTAGTATATAGAGGGAGTCTGAGAGAAAGAATGACACCAAAGTTTGGTGCTTCTTTCATTTGTTCATTTCCAGTTAACTCAATTAAAGGGATAATTAGGGTCAGCTGTTTGAGTACTTTGGTTAACAACCAGGCCTGATTTGGGCCAGCCCTGCCCAATATAAATCTGACTAACTTTGGCCCTTACCATCAGAGTGAAGTTGACAGCACACAGGTTCTAGAGGCACATCATGCCACAAACAAAAGAAATTCCTGACCTCCGGAAAAAAGTTGTTGATGCCTAAGTCTGGAAAGGGTTATAAAGCCATTTCTAAGGCTCTGGGGCTCCACCGAACCACAGTCAGAGCCATATTGTCCAAATGGAGAAAGTTTGGGACAGTAGTGAATCTTCCCAGGAGTGCAGGAGTGGCCGTCCTGCCAAAATCTCTCAGAGAGCAAGGCGCAAAATTGTCCATGAAGTCACAAAGATACAATATTGAAGGTACAATATCTTCAATGTGACACAGTTGTTAAACCTAGTTTGGAGCCAGCTTGAACGCTCGCACTGGCTATTGTTGTGATAGTACCTCAATAGTGAATTTAAAACAATCTGCGTGTAGCTTTCATTTCTGTTCAATGAGGACCCATAATAAAAAAAGTTTGATTAGGAGCTGTGTTTCGTGAAATTAGCTGATCTAAAGATCAGTCTATTAATTTTCCTGAAAACACTGTACAATACTGCCTCCCCTCCCCGCTCTGCGCATGTCTTCAAAGTTCTGTACATGCACAGTTAGGAAAAAGACACTCTCATATGGGGAGGCACTATTGGTTACAACACCGGCTTCCTTGCAGATGCGTATATTGGGCTTATGTCTTTTCAGATTGCATCACCTACCCCTACCCTTGTGCATGCTGCCATATATATACATATATACACATATATATATACAGCTCTGGAAAAAATTAAGAGACCACTGCAAAATTATCAGTTTCTCTGGTTTTACTATTTATAGGTATGTGTTTGGGTAAAATGAACATTTTTGTTTTATTCTATAAACTACTGACAACATTTCTCCCAAATTCCAAATAAAAATATTGTCATTTAGAGCATTTATTTGCAGAAAATGACAACTGGTCAAAATAACAAAAAAGATGCAGTGTTGTCAGACCTCGAATAATGCAAAGAAAATAAGTTCATATTCATTTTTAAACAACACAATACTAATGTTTTAACTTAGGAAGAGTTCAGAAATCAATATTTGGTGGAATAACCCTGATTTTCAAGCACAGCTTTCATGCGTCTTGGCATGCTCTCCACCAATCTTTCATATTGATGTTGGGTGACTTTATGCCACTCCTGGCGCAAAAATTCAAGCAGCTCGGCTTTGTTTGATGGCTTGTGACCATCCATCTTCCTCTTGATCACATTCCAGAGGTTTTCAATGGGGTTCAGGTCTGGAGATTGGGCTGGCCATGACAGGGTCTTGATCTGGTGGTCCTCCATCCACACCTTGATTGACCTGGCTGTGTGGCATGGAGCATTGTCCTGCTGGAAAAACCAATCCTCAGAGTTGGGGAACATTGTCAGAGCAGAAGGAAGCAAGTTTTCTTCCAGGACAACCTTGTACTTGGCTTGATTCATGCGTCCTTCACAAAGACAAATCTGCCCGATTCCAGCCTTGCTGAAGCACCCCCAGATGAGTCCAATTTTCGGCTTTGCCCAACACCTGGTCGTCTAATGGTTAGACGGAGACCTGGAGAGGCCTACAAGCCACAGTGTCTCGCACCCACTGTGAAATGTGGTGGAGGATCAGTGATGATCTGGGGGTGCTTCAGCAAGGCTGGAATCGGGCAGCTTTGGCATGAATCAAGCCAAGTACAAGGTTGTCCTGGAAGAAAACTTGCTTCCTTCTGCTCTGACAATGTTCCCCAACTCTGAGGATTGGTTTTTCCAGCAGGACAATGCTCCATGCCACACAGCCAGGTCAATCAAAGTGTGGATGGAGGACCACCAGATCAAGACCCTGTCATGGCCAGCCCAATCTCCAGACCTGAACCCCACTGAAAACCTCTGGAATGTGATCAAGAGGAAGATGGATGGTCACAAGCCATCAAACAAAGCCGAGCTGCTTGAATTTTTGCGCCAGGAGTGGCATAAAGTCACCCAACATCAATGTGAAAGACTGGTGGAGAGCATGCCAAGACGCATGAAAGCTGTGCTTGAAAATCAGGGTTATTCCACCAAATATTGATTTCTGAACGCTTCCTAAGTTAAAACATTAGTATTGTGTTGTTTAAAAATGAATATGAACTTATTTTCTTTGCATTATTCGAGGTCTGACAACACTGCATCTTTTTTGTTATTTTGACCAGTTGTCATTTTCTGCAAATAAATGCTCTAAATGACAATATTTTTATTTGGAATTTGGGAGAAATGTTGTCAGTAGTTTATAGAATAAAACAAAAATGTTCATTTTACCCAAACACATACCTATAAATAGTAAAACCAGAGAAACTGATAATTTTGCAGTGGTCTCTTAATTTTTTCCAGAGCTGTATATATATATATATATATATATATATAGTGCCTTGCAAAAGTATTCAGACCCCTGACCAATTCTCTCATATTACTGAATTACAAATTGTACATTGAAATTGTGTTCTGTTTGATATTTTATTTTAAAACACTCTACCAAATATTAATAAGTGGGGGTTGAATACTCATGCAAGCAAGATATTTCAGTTTTTTATTTTTCTTAAAAATATTTCCCAACATACAACCAATGTCACCTTACAATAATTGATTTTGAGTTTCAGTGTTTTAAAATAAAATATCAAACAGAACGAAATTTCAATGTACCATTTGTAATTCAGTAATATGAGAGAATTGGTCAGGGGTCTGAATACTTTTGCAAGGCACTGTATGTGTGTATATATATATATATATATATATATATATTATATATATATATATATATATAGTAATATATTGCCCCCACTCGGGTTCGTTGCCCCTTTAAAAATTGACCCAGACACAGAAATTGGGGGTTCAGCGCTTCCGCGCACTTTTAATAATACAAACAAAACACAAAAACAAACACCTAGCTCCTTCGGAGCGCTTACTACACAGTATGCTGGTCCCTGACTAGCTTGCAGGACGGCTAAGCCGTTTGCCTGCCATACATAAAACAAACCACACAGTTTTAACAAAACCCTTACTTTTCCCTTGACTGCTTGTACACAGAACACACTACCTGTCTCCTTCTATGCAGCAGCCCTGAGCAGACTGACTGCACCTCTTATATACCCTGCACCTGGTCCTAATTTAACAATAATTACCAGGTGCAGGGGATAATTAACAATTAACACCAATGTGCATTCTCACATGTTTTCTTCCATGCAGGGAGGATTAACCCCCTCCCTGCTGTGTTACACTTCCCCCCCTTAAGTGCACAGCACTGATCGGCCATTCCAAGGCCACATTCCCCCCCCTCCCCCCTTTGAAGTCCGGTGCCCAGAGGAAGGGACCGCGATCCGGCGAGGAGGGACCCAAACGGCTTGCCAGGGGCGACCTACGCATAGGCCGGTAACCTGGACGGTGCAGCGACAGGTAGAGGTGCGAGCCACGGGGCCGGCGCAGCGACATCTGAGACTCCAGGGGGAACACAGTGGGAGGAAGGGGGAACGCCAGTGACGTCACACGACCGCGTCGTGACGTCTGAGGTTTCAGGGGGAGCGGAGCAAGGGACCAGGTGAGCAACTGTGCCTGGTGGTGCCCCGACCTGGGCACGAGGTCGAGCACAGGGAGGTCCATGCATTCCGGCAGGGTGTCAACAAGCACGGGGCAAGGGACCGTGCCCGGCAGCACCGGACTGGTTTCCAGGGGTGGTGGTCGGGGCTGTGGTGGGGGTGACTCCCTCACCTCCTCTGGCTCCTGAGACGGCAGCTCCAGCCCCTCTGGCTCCCGAGACTGCAGCTCCACCCCCTCTGGCTCTCGGGTTGGCAGCTCCACCCCTTCTGGCTCTCGGGTTGGCAGCTCCACCCCTTCTGGCTCTCGGGACAGCAGCTCCACCCCCTCTGGCTCTCGGGACGGCTGCTCTACCTCCCATTTCTGGAGCAGCCGGTCCAGCTCTGTAGGCTCTGGCTCCGGTAGCCCTAGCTCCACTCTCCACTTCTTGTTTTGCTCTTCCTGAGCAGCTGTATTTCTTTTGATCTTCTCGATCAGTTCTTGAAAATCCATTTTTACTTTTTACTGGGTCGTAGGGGCGCCCACAGCTCTGACACCACGTGTAATATATTGCCCCCACTCTGGTTCATTGCCCCTTTAAAAATTGACCCAGACACAGAAATTGGGGGTTCAGCGCTTCCGCGCACTTTTAATAATACAAACAAAACACAAAAACAAAAACAAACACCTAGCTCCTTCGGAGCGCTTACTACACGGTATGCTGGTCCCTGACTAGCTTGCAGGACGGCTAAGCCGTTTGCCTGCCATACATAAAACAAACCACACAGTTTTAACAAAACCCTTACTTTTCCCTTAACTGCTTGTACACAGAACACACTACCTGTCTCCTTCTATGCAGCAGCCCTGAGCAGACTGACTGCACCTCTTATATACCCTGCACCTGGTCCTAATTTAACAATAATTACCAGGTGCAGGGGATAATTAACAATTAACACCAATGTGCATTCTCACATGTTTTCTTCCATGCAGGGAGGATTAACCCCCTCCCTGCTGTGTTACAATATATATAGTTCTCCCTATGATTTTATTGTAATTATTGATTTACATTGTTTTTCCTCCTGGTGCATTTAAAAACGTTTTTATAATTCTTTTATCACATTTTGTCCTAAATAACAGACTTTGATTTATACTATATTCATTTGATTTTTTTCTCCTTTCCCCATTTCCCCAAAAATGATCTGCAATTACTGTATTGGTTTAATTTGATTTTTCTTCTGCTCCATTTAATAATGAAAAAAGTATATTATATAAAAAATATATTATAATGAGCAAATCTGATTTCTAAAAAAACAACTTGGCTATAAAATGTATTTGTATTTTTCATTGAATTATCACCTCTCCCCTCATAACACACATTGTAATTGTATAGGATCTAATTTTATTATTTCATGTTTTTATTTATAATTTTATTTGTTTACACTGGGCAGTGGAGGTTATTTTGGGGACAAAATGGCAACAAGGCGGCTCAGTGCAGATGCTGTTGCTAACCTCCTAACAGAGTCTGGCTCAGAGAGTGATTTTGTGCCAGATGACTCTAGCAGTGAATATGAACCAAAGCGCGGACCTAGTGTGGGACCAGAAAAACGATTCCACACTGGTGCACACTTGGGGGCAGGTTCAGTAAGGATGTTGAAGGCGCTGGGCGGCTAGCATAGCCACATTTCATTATAAAAGGGCAATTGTTATATAGGGTGAACCCTGCCACGGGCACAGGACAGCCTCTAACACAATTAATGTTTCCCCAGTCTTATCGGTCCGAGGTCATGAGGCTTGCGCATGACATCCCTTTTTGGGGACATTTTGGAGTCGATAAAACTAGGGCTCGATTTTATTGGGTAGGACTTTATAATAATGTGTCGAAATATGTAGCCACATGCCAGCGAGTAGCGCCGGGTCGAGTTTGTCCCGCCCCATTTAGTCCCACTGCCAATTATTTCCACCCCCTTCGAACGCATTGCGATGCACATTGTAGGCCCTTTGCTACCTTCTGATTCCAGGTATACGCATATATTAGTGGTGGTAGATTATGCAACGCGATAACGCAGATTATAGCCAGAGTAGGGATCCCCAAAGAGATATGGACTGACTACGGAACAAACTTCTTGTCTCAAAGATTACAGCAAGTACATAAAATACTCAAAATACATCCCATCCAAAACTCTGTTTATCATCCACAGACAGACAGTTTGGTGGAACGTTTTAATCAGACTTTAAAGCAGATGCTGAGACATTTTGTGATTCCAGAGCAAAAACATTGGGCAACGCTTCTTCCCTACCTCGTTTTTTCTGCGAGAGGTGCCGCAGAGTTTGACAGGGTTCTCGCCCTTCGAGCTCATGTACTGCCGACAGCCTCGTGGCATCCTCAGTCTGGGTGGGAGGAGCACAAAGGCTTGTCCAAAAATGTGGTGAAGCATGTGCTCCTACTCTGAGATCGCCTGGACTTGGTTGGTTGATTAGCCCAGGACAATCTAAAATTGGCTCAGCACCAACAAGAGCAACAGCACAATAAGAATGCATGTATTCAAACTTTTCGGCCAGGAGACAAAGTACTGTTGCTCCTTCCCCCGTCAGAATCGAAACCGTGTGCTAAATGGCAGGGGCTATATGAGGTGATTAGCACTCACTCTGGACTTGTGATCATGTGTGTGTCTTTGTGTGTTATACTGTGTTTATTATTTCGGGATTGTAACCCGTTGTTTGGAACAGTGCTGTGTATTGCCTGGGATTATTCTTTGCGGTCGCCAGAACGGGATTACAAAACAAATGTTTGTTTGGATTGTGAACTTTGTTGTCTCTGTTTCATAATCACATCACCTCTACACTTGCACACTGCAACCCACTTTGCCACATTTACTCATTTCTAAAATCTAAAATGTATACTTATGCCAGGGTATCTCATTCTTTGGTGGTATACTGGTGTAACAGGGGAGGTTTGTGCTGACTATCTGGTATATGTGTGGTTCCTAAGGAAGAGGGCAGCAGCCTCGAGGGGACGTGTGTAGTGATAGGGGAACCTTTGCCACCCTAGAGTATAGTGCACAGCGAAGCATAGGACGGAGACCCGAGCTGACTGGCATAGCGGCAGTGGGGGCACTGCGTAAGTGGCACTTTTGTTTTGTAGTTTTATTACTGTGTTTTATTTTCTCTTTTTGATTTCGCCTTTGGTTTTCATTATTATTTTTGAGCACCTGTGAGTGCGCCTGCAATTACCTGTGTTGGTAACCTGTGGTTCTGATTACAGGTGCCGGTATACAGGCCACAGGCAACAGCGACCTCTGCGGGCTAAAATAAATAAAAAAGAAATCAAACTGGGCACCTGGGCAGTGTTTGCAAATACAATCTTCTGTCTCCCGTGGCAGTGAATCCCCCCACCCTTCCACAACTGGTTACATGACATGGGGTGGGTGATATACTATTTTGAAGTGGAAAAGTCGAAGTGGCCTGGTGTGTGACAGAAATACAATGATTCTTGGTTGTAAATTCCCCCCCCCCCCCGACCTGTGAGGGCGCTAAGCAGCGAGAACAGAGTTCCCTGGACGGGCTGGCCTGACAGTTCTTTCCCAGGGTTCAAGGGAAGTCAGCCAGCTAGGATGGGGGCGAGACTCCGTTGCAATAACACATTGACCCGGAAGGGAAACGACGTGGCAGCCGCAGATTGGAGAGGCGGTTGCACTCAGTTACCAAGGGGTCATGTATGACAGCATAAAAGGGGACGGAGAATAGCAATCTGTTCCTTCGCACTGGTTTGTGTTTATGAACTGAGAGGGACTGTGAGAGACCCTGTTCAATAGTAAAAAGTACTGTGAGTGTTTTGTTTGTTTTGTCTTGTCTTGTACGTTACTAGACAGCTAACACAGTTCCGGCGCTGTCGCCAAGGGCCAGCACTAAGCCGGAACAGCACTTCACCATTGTTTGGTCGCAATTGAGCTGCATTTTTTAAAAATCTCACCTCGATTTATGTAGGGCCTTAATTATTTTCGATATGAACTCACGAACTGTGTTTTGGTGGGAACACTAAAAATAACACAAATATTAAAACGCTTTCGCCGCCACTGGTTTAAATAGCTTATTACTTCCCACTGTCTTCCTAGCAGAGTCTTTTGTAGAAAGGATGGATACCTGACATTCTCAGGTGACTGTAGTTGGTAAGCCTTTAACAACCAGATTAATAAATTACACAGGAATATCACATTGCTACAGTAAATATTAGAGGGTCTCTGCTTGAATGGAGACACACGTGACCCTCTCCCCACTCAAATGTACGTACTGAATGTGCTGTAATAACCTATTGTAACCAGTAATATTATTAGACATTGAAAAATACACTTTTGTCATTTCTCAAGCAAGAAGAAGTTTAGCTTCAGTAGTAGGAACAAAACCTTTAAAGCATTATATGAAACCTACCTCAACATATCCTCAACATTTTTTGTTGCTGATGCCTACAAATGTTCTTGCCAGTATATGTTAGGCCACTGGCGTCCGGCACCAGGCAAGTAAATGACTCCTCAGAAGAATATTAAGTTAATTGAACTGTTTCAGTTAGTGGTAGGCAGTAGTACAGAGGGGTCATCTATTCGGGTGATGATAAATGTTTTTGAAAGCTATAGGAAAAACACCAAGCTGATCAAAAGCATAATAAGCTGGCTGTCGTGCTCAGATGGGGCAGACTGTCCAAGGATTATTGTGCAGGACCTTTTTTCTTTTTTTTTTCGTTGGCAGGAAATAACTTGTGCGTTCAGTAGTGCAGATTACAGGGAGAGAAAGGCAGTGCGACGTTAAAGAACTCACAAATTCAGACAACCAGGAGGGCGAAGAAATCCGGAGCAGTAAAAGGTACCTTATTAGATCAAATAATTTGACTCTGTATTTGTTGACATTCGTTAGTCTGAATTTGATAATCGGTCAATATGGAGGCACATTTAAAGTATTCGTTTTCATCAGATTTTGTTGTTTTATCTGATTTATGTGCAGATATATCTGCTTTACCATTCTGTTGAATTTATAAAAATGTAATTTGATTTGCTGCTCTTCAACTCACATATTAAATGCTACTCTATACAGCTGAGTGTGTCAGGTATTACAGTATAAATTGAACTGTTAATTATAGTGGCGCTGTACCACCACCAGTTAGGGTTGAGTAGGCACTTCATTGTTAAACCCCAATTTCTGCACTTTAATAATTTCGACCCTGTTAAATGGACTGGCACACAATTTTGCATGGATGGTCTTGTAGGAAATGTCTCTTGACGTGGCCAAATTCGTTCCAGTCAGATGTGCAGTTTTTTAGATCATTTTTTGTTTTGTATTGTTTTAAGAGGCCTAACGTTGATAAAGTTTGGAGTTTTACCCTGAATTTTTTGGGGTAGAAAGGGGATAGCCCAAATGTGGTGCTTTTACTGGTAATACAAAAATATTAATATTTGGTGTTTAAAAAACACTGCATTTATAGCGGATTTCTGCAAATGTAAAATGTCAGGCTACTTTCAGAGCTGTAGTTGTGTGGGAGTCTTAAACCATGGCAAGCTGTCAAGAGTTCACAGCACACAGCTTTTCAGGAAGTTTGGTGTAATAAGTCTTACATTTCCCAGTTTATAAAGCACAAATGTTATTTTTGATGTGAAATAATTAAATTAATCTTTAAAATTTGACAGCACATAGTATATGATTTTTGAACATTTTTTATACAACAAGAAACTAGGTTTTTTGTGAATACTGGTGGTGTTTTTCTTGAGAATTAGATTGCTCTAATTAAAGTGCATTAACAAAAAATATTATGATATCATGCATTAATAAGAGGGGCAATATTCTCCATGGTTAGCATACTCTGCTGTTTTGAAAGGAGCTATGTGTCGTACAGGGCACATTTATTACCAAAGCTTGTACAAAGTACAAAGACTTCAATGAAGCTGCAAGGGAGCACTCAAAAAGTGGGTGGCATCGTGGTTTGCATGAGAAAGCTGGTAACTTCCTCTCTATCATGAACAGGAAAGTGGTGTCAATCGAGCAGCAACTTAATTATTCATACAATAGAACTGTAGAGGAAAATCGTCAAAAACTTTACCCCATAGTTTCAACCATGCTCTCCGTGGTAAGACCTGTACCTCGGGTAACATGAGAGACCTTTCAGAGTTTCACGTTGAGGCAGGTGATAAACTACTAAAAGAAACACAATTAGAAACTGGGGCAGGCAATGCTAACTACATATCTAGAAGAACCCAGAAGCAGCTGATCGAGTTGTGTGGCCAAATTTTGAAGGAGGATATTGTCGAACAGGCAAATTCTTCAGTGGGTATCTCAGTTTTAGCTGACGAAACAGCTGATATTTTGGGATGGAACAACTGTCTATAGGTGTGAGATTTGTTGAGGAAAATTATGGGAATATGTCTGTGCGAGAAAAATTCCTCAGGTTTATCCACATTTCAGACAAACAAGATCATCTCTGCTTGTTCTGATTTTGGACTGAATCTTAATAAGTTACTTGGCCAAGGGTACGATGGTTGTTCAGTCACGCAGGTAAGGAAGGTGGGGTTCAAGCAAAAATCAGGGCAATGTATCCCCAGGCTACCTTCTTTCACTGCTCATCACGTTGACTTAATCTCATTGTAAATCACATGAACAGTGTAAGTGATGTATGTAATGCAGTCGGACATCTGATACCAAGCATACCAATGCTATGTGAAACTCGTGGACTCAAAAGTACAACAAAATTCATGTTTCTGCAGAAAATTACGTGAATATTGTCACACAGCTGAAGAACTTAGAAGAAATAAGCAACATCAAGACAAGACAGCTTTCACACCAGCTGCTGTGTGCTTCACAGACATCATCCCTTATTGTCTGTCTTGTGATTATAAGCAAGTATTTGTCTATGCTAGAGCCAGTCACCCAAGCACTACAATATGTGCAACTGCAGAAGAATTCTACCTCTATTCCATTTATATCCCCTACCTGGATTCCCTGCTTACCTCACAGAGAATCTGGTTCAGTGACTAAAACAAACTTACAGCTTGCTACACTCCTCTCGAATGCTCCTGACTGAAGAAAACAACTTCAGAACCCTTGCCAAATCCATCCAGGAATGCTACAAATTTGACAGCTTTTTGGAGGAATCTTGGACTTGGTATGAGTTCTGGGCAAACAGGCATAGAAAGCACACATGTGACATGTGCCTAATTGAGCTACTGGACCACACCAAACTTTCCTGCAATTAGAAAGGCCATCTTACAGCACTCTCACTCCCTGTTACAACATATAATCGAGCAGGGTGAAGACATGGTTACGCTCGACAATGAGTGACAATCGCTTGTCTGGCTTGTGTCTAATAAGTGTACATCGAGAGAAGATCAACCCCAAGGATACATTTGTAAAGCGAGTAGTCAACTGTTTTGGCCAAGCATACTGCACCTCTAGTTAGGTGTGTCAGTGCTCCGGCCCTGAGCCACACAAACCTATGCATGATGACTATCATAGTATCATGCTGTTTAAGTCTGTGTTGTTTTTTTTTTGTTTTTTTTTAAATAGTTCAGTTCGGTTGGAGCAGTGTGTTTAACATGCACTTTTTTACTGTAATATGTCAGTAGGTGACATATTTTTGTATTATAGTTTACACTTCCTGCTCTACTTGGTTGTGGTTGTTGTTCTTTGCAAAGTATATTTAGAATTGTTTCAAGTATCGCTAATAATGCACACTTTGACTGCTTTTTTCATCTTGTATTCCTACACGTTCCTGTAGCTAAAGTGTATTCTTAAACTCGCCTTGCTGTGCAGCACAGCAGTCTGTGCTCTTGAATTAAATAAAAATAGACAATTGGAAAAGCAACCCGAAAATAATATGGCTCTCTGCTGCCATCCGGACCTATGCCTGTGTTCTGACAATCTGAGCTACCTGGTATCTCAGATTGTCAGACTAGTCTGAAAAACTGCGCTACCCCTCAGAATGAGCTACCCTGATTGAAGTAGGCCTAGAGCAGAAGTTCATTCAAAGGCAGTAAACGATACCCTGAGAAGCTAGCAGTCTACGGTGTCTTTACTTTTTTGTTTTTAACAAAATAAGCTTTTTTAAAGGATTTTTAATAAATCAGGTGATGCTTTGCCATGCGTCTGCGAGTCGTGGATCAGAGGGGTTCATTGGGGTGTACCTTTTCATGCTACACCGGTTTTGGATAGCCCATACATGCTTTCCTATCTATAGTTAATAGCAGTATTGTACAAAGTTATAAGGTAATATATTATAACTTACCGAAAACGGTAGTTCGGATTTATGGGCGTGTATAGGGAAAGACAAAAAAAATATCACGGCGCATGCGAATTTTGTGTGGGCATGCGTACTTTGTGTAGGTAGCGCATCCTGAGCGGTAGCTCAGGTTGTCAGAACACCTGCTTAAGTCTGAATTGTAAATGTAAATGAGAAGTGTAATAATTATTATGCGACACAAAACCACGTTACCCCGACTAATTTTAAACACCTTGCCCCTGTAAGTGCAGGCATATTTAATATGTATTGTAGTGTATCCGTTCCTTAAATCGATACTATAACAATTGAACAACCGCACCGATGTTTTTCATCTCCATCTAGGCAATGTGCACTGTCGCATTTTAAACACGTCTCCACTGCACCAATTCCCAGGTCTTTCAAATTTGCTAGTGCAAACACCTGGCATCTGGAATTCAGCTAGAAACCATACAATACTATACGTGCACTGGACACTTTAACAAAAGATTACATTCGGCTACATGTATAATAATACAAAATATAAATAAAAATATTACCTTAGTTTGCTCCAGCTTAATACTTATACAGCAATGATCTGGGTCTCAGATTGTAGAGTAGTAATATCAAATACAGTCGGCTATTCCTTGGCCTGTTTAAAGGTATTAAAAACTACCGTTTTCTACGAATGCAAATGTATCAGCAGCAGACACGATCTAGTTAGAACACACCACTCTGTGGGTGAAGGGAAAACTAACACATCACATGACTGTTAATTATTTTCTTCATATCCTATTCTCACTTCCGCTAATTGCTCATATTAATACTACGTTATAGCCTACATCTTACTGGAGACAATACTTGTATTCTCTCTCATCTTAGCTGTCGCGGACGGCCGTTGAGAAGCATCAAAGCCTCATGCAGTGTATCACTAGATACGAGATGCGAAATTGACCCTAAAAATGGCTGTAAGATACAAGCTGATTTTAACCCCAATGAAGTCCAGAGCGGTCAGAAAGCCCGCTCTACATTTGCACAGAAATTCTAAAGTCTACCTGACATTTATTTACTACTCTATTCATTTATTGTGTAATACCATGGCTATTTTTTGTACCATACTTTACCATTCTAACCTGCAAAAAACCTTTCCTGCCTGTGATTCATAATGTTTTCACTATTCTTTTACATTGCCTTACTATGCTTTTACCATGATGTACAGCAGAACATTCGTGTAAGGGTTAAAATCCACTGAACTGGGCTGTTCCTTGCTCACATGCAATAACATCATTCACCAGCAGAGGGCTCTGTGTTTGGCACTGCTGATCAAACTGAAGGTTTAATCCGTTTTATTATCATTAGCTTTTACCAAGATATAAATGGTTTTAGCTAAACGTGAACAAAGCTGTTACTTGTGGCAGGCAACATCACCAGCAGAGGGCTCTATTGGTTTTGAAACAGCAGACCTGTATACAGTTCCAGGAAAGAAAACCACTAAAACATGCAGATTGCTCTGGTAGTACTGGAAAGATAACCCTATTCAAAACAGCAGACCAGTAAAAATTGGTCTACCATACTATAATGTATATCTATACTCATATTACATTTTTTACACTATAAAAACGGAAACTAATACATCAGTTACACTATGATAGTCTTTAAATAAAGCAAGGGTTCTCAAACCCGGTCCTGGGTCACTGAGCTCTCAATCACTTAACTAGACCCTTAATTGAACTAATCATTTGCTTAATTAGACATGTTTAATTGTTTTCAGCTCTTAAACAGTTGCAGAATTCAAGTTATTTAGAAAATGTTAGAACTAATTTGAAATCTTCAACTGTTTAAGAGCTGAAAACAAGTAAAAGGATCTAATTAAGCAAATTATCAGTTCAATTAAGGGTCTAGTTAAGTAATTGAGAGCTCGCTTGGAATGAAAACCAGCAGCCACAGGGGGTCCCCAGGACTGAGTTTGACAAGTCCTGCAGTAAAGTAAGTTCGACTTTTCAGAGAATGCTTATATACCTGTACTGTATTACAAAACTAAGGGAACAAGGCAGGGGTGGCACCATGTCCAGTGGTGACAGGCATTTAAAAAAAAAAAAAAAAAACATCTTGGCCACGGACAAACAAAACGGAAGTTCTATACAATTCCGTGCATGTGTCAGACGTATTCACTGCCACAAACACTGGTAACTCTTGCCACAGACATGTGTGTCTATATGGACAAGGTGGAACAAGCTCAGAATTAAAGTGTACAGCCACACAGCCTGTGTGTAGATTAGTGTTTAGGAAACTTGCAGAGCAATATCTTAACCCATTCATTAGAAATTCCACTTTTCCCAAAATAACCATCATATCCATTATCTGGGGGTATCTGGTCAGTTTTGTGTCATATAGGAACCACAAAATAAATGCATCTTAATAACATACATATTGATTATGAAGTGTGTGTGTTGTTCAGTGCCACAGTGAAAATGTTGCTTTCTTCTAATGAAATGTCTTATCATTGAGATAAATGGTTTCACATATTAAGTAGTTAATGCTATTGTTTTTTATAGGCGTTCCTATACAAGCCCTTTATGACCAAGGTGAGCAGTACCAAAATTGTTGCCTATTATTTTAGTGACTCCACCTCGTGTGTTTCATTGCTCTATGGTGAATGGTTTTTTTCCACCACTTACAGTGCCTACTGTACTATATTTACTAGCTGTAACTAGACACAAATCATATTCCCAAAGAAAAAAACCTAACTGTAATCTGGTAATAGTAGACTCTGTTTCTTTCTACTATGGACTTTGAGGCTAGCAACAAAATGCTACACAAGAAGACTATGTTTGTGTTGTATAGCTAGGTATAGGACAGTTAATTTAGAATATTGTCCTTGACCTATTTTGTCCTGCATGTATTTGCATATGTGTTGATGAAAGTTGACACTTTTCAGTAAATATAAACTTTCACTGTTGACCATGTAATGTAAACATGAGTTTCGGGCAAGTTATTAAAAGGCAACTATTTTATTTAAACATTGTTTATTACTTCTTATATCCATTTGCGTTTCTTTCCATCTGATCATGTAGAGATCCTTCTGCCTGGTGCTGATGGCTGAAGTGTAATGCTGGCTCCAGGGATCAGCCTATTTTGCCTCCCTGGTGCATCAGCACACACAACGGCTGCGATGCTGGCTCCGGGGATCAACCACAGTGCGGCCTCCCCAGCGTGACAACCGTCTGGACTGAGCTAAATTGGGTACATCTCTGGGGTCTTCGAGTGGGCACCTTCCGTCCTCTGTGTTTCGTTGACTAGCCCATGACACCTCAAGAGGGCTCGACAGTGATTCTGGCGTCCCAGCATCACCCCCCTCCATCCCCCACTCAGCTATTTAACTGCATAGTCGTTTTTATCCAAATAATGTCAAAAGGCAAATATTGGTTACATGTCCATATTTCAGATATGCCTGAATATGATGTATTAAAAGGATTTTAGTGAAATAATGGCCATGAAATTAGTTTAATTTGAACATGTAAAGCAAAACGCTCAATGAACATCTGTGGAAACGTTGTAGGCCTGGCTATATTTAAAAAAAAACAAAAAAAAAACAACATGTTGTTTTGCTTCATTTTTGTCTATTATTTAAATTGCATTGATAACAAAAATACTTATTTTAGTTGAACAGATGGACGGCTGGATTAGGCCTAAACTGCACTGTTTTAAAGACTCACAATTATGAATGGGGCTCCTTTTATTTATCTGCCATTTGATATGGCTCATTATATAACCCAAGCAGGCGAGTAGCATTCGATTTTATTTACACTTATTAGGCATTTAATTATGAACATTTTATAAGAAGAGATATGAATACACGTTATGTTTAAATACTCACCATTATATATGTGTTTGAGTATCATTATTGTTATTATTCAGAATATGTTTACTGTCCTCAACATATTCAGCCTATATTGTTCTGAATGTTTTGCCTGCTGTAGCACAGGTATTTAAGCTATCCCTTAAATCTATACACATGTCGTTTGTAGAGTGGGTCGCGCTTCTCACTGCAAAAAAAAAAAAAAAAAAAAAAAAAAAGGAGCGATGATGATTGGTGTTTTTGCGTGCCCAGACAGGGATTAAGGTTTTGTCTATAACACGTCATCGTTTGTCCTTTTCTCTTTAAGGGTACAGCAGTCTGCTTTCTGATATACTGCACCTTCGTCTTAATTATAAAACACCTTAAGCCCTCGTCACACACACACAACCTTTTTCCATTGACACATTGCCTGGATTTGACCTGCCTCTGTCCTAGCTCAGCTGATCAATCCATTTCTCCTATGATACACTGTACAAGATGGCGGTATCGGGAACTGAAAGGGACGGAATAGTAAGTACAAACTCAACGATATCAACATTCCAGATTGTTATTTTATTTATGTTTGTAACCGCGTTAACGTTGTTATCGTGTATGTTTGCCTTCCCTTCCCTGAGATACATGGGGCGACCGGTTTATAATGCAAATACTGTACTTGACCCGATTGATGATACGCTAATAATATTACCAAAGTGGTTTAATGCCATGTACGCCTGGAGAAAAGCCTTAGTAAATGTTCATTCTTCATTAACTTACTGTCATTTGGACGTTGATGCATTATTTGGAAATGTTTAAATGTGTCTGTGTTTTAAAAGATGACGTTGACAGGCCGGTTCTAGCACTGCTTGTATCAGGTCACATATTTCTGCCTGACGTCGAGATTCATCATTCCAGAGCATAAACTAAAGCCAAGATGCCTAAATAAAAAGAGAGTGCAATTTTAATCAGTTTGCAGACGGCATTGTGTGTTCATTTCACGGCTACTGTAATAAAATGCATGAATGTACTTATTTATTATTTGTGTTTTTTTTTTTAGAATATTGATGGATACCTGAACAACTCATTCGGGTCTTCTGGACTAGGGTCTCCTGACCGTGAAGACATTGCACGCCTGTTGGTAATATACATGTCATGGTTATTAAGTATAATATATAATAATACAGGCTTTATTTGATGTTCTGTCATTTTAAAATAACAACGCAAAACTTACACGGTAACACGTCTCTCGTTTTCTTTGACTAGACTGTTCCTTTTAGTGGCCGAATAAAGGGAGGAATGAGACCAGGGAAAAAAATAATCGTGATGGGGATTGTGGACCCCGAGCCTGAAAGGTACATGTATTCTTTTTTTATATGCGAATAATACATTTGATTTTGGATATACTTCACGTCGTGGTTTTCCAGAAGAAAGTATATTTAGAGCGTAGGGACACGTCCTCATCATAACAAGAAAACATAATGGCAACATGGCTATCTGCTGGTAGGCTAATATTTACAAAACATAAAAGAATGCCACTGGTTGCATCACCCTTTGTGCACCGATTAACGTGGCGCAAGGCTGAGTAGTAAAAAAAAGGGAGCGATAGATGTACAGCGATAACTTAATCTGAGTTGTTTGCCACCCACACGAGGGGTTTGGTAACATTTGTATGATGGGGATGAGGGTGCCAACTGTTTATACCACGTAGTTGTAGCAAGTAGTAGGAAACTGGGAAATCGCACATTCAATCGATAATTTAAAAAACTCGCAACAAGTTCAATGTGCGTTTTGTTTTTTGCCTAAAATTGTTTTTTTCCAAAACCAATTGATATCTAAAAAATGTAAAAGCATGTAATTAGATTGGTCAATTTAGCAAGTTCATTAGACAGTATTTACAATTTAAATATTACACATTGCTAAACAATAATAAAAACGACCGGGTTGTGAATTGGCTTATAATGTTTGAATGCATCCTTTGTTTTGTCAAGTTTTGACATCAGCCTCACTTGTGGTGACACGGATGATTCTCGTGCTGATGTGGCTATGGAGCTGAGTGCCAGGTTCCCGGAGAGGCAATTCCTCAGAAAGGCGTGTGTGTCGGGGGAATGGAGTGAGGATGAAACGACAATCCCTTACTTCCCGTTCATTCAGGACCAGCCATTTAGGGTAATTACCAAGAAATACTGTAAAACTCTAGTCTAAAGTGGGGGTCGTTTAAAAGGGCTCTTCACAGTGGAACAGTAATTGTGTGTTTGTAACATACTAACATTCCTTAAAAATAGATACTTAGTAACGTTTGTTGTTCAGTAGTTGTTTAGACACCCACAGATCCTGGCAACAGCACATCTGTAAAATATTGTGATTTCAAAAAAAAAAGAAACAATGGAAAACAGCATATGTCATCTTTTATTATACATTAATAAAAATAAATACCACATGGTAAGCAACAAATACTGACACAGGTAGTGCGATAGTGGTAAGTGCCAACATGTATGGTACTTTTTACTAGCGTCTGTTTTTGTACAACTGAATAAGTATTATTCATTTGTTGGTAAGTAAACTAGTATGTGCTGCTGTACATGCTTGTAACCCCTAAGTAGAGATATCAATAGATTTAAGAATTAAAATGTGTATTCATGAAATGTATAACACAGTATATCATTAATTTAGCATTGAATCAGTAAAGCTTGCATTTAAATGGTATATACATTGTAAGCAACATTTCTTTTTTTGTGTGGAAGCTAATGGTGCTGTTGCGTAGGGGTAATGAAACCTACTTTCAGTTAAAAGGCACATTGCCACACATTACTACAGAGCAGTTGTTACTATTTTAGCTGGTATCATTTTTCTCGAATTGAGTATCTTTTGGTCTTTGCTTTTTTTTTTTTTTTTTTACAATTGAAATATGCATATACAGCGCTATACAGTTAAAAAAGCAATGTTGATGTTGAAATTGTAATAGAAACTGTTAACACTTATCTTTCACTATTTGTGTGACTTTAGTCTTCCCTGCGGAACACTTTGTAATTTGTGAGTCATTGAAGTGCTGTTTTTCTGATTTTTGTTTGTGTAGTGGAATAGTGGAAAACACTAGTGGAGGCTTAGAGTAAATTGTTGATGCTCATAACATCGATATATATTGTAACTCCTGAATGTGTCTAAGACTTTTGCACAGCAGTGTATATAAGAATGAATAACAATAAATATGAATAATAAGTAACAACAGAGAGGTAGGCCTATATTTACAGATTAATTAATTAATTAATTAATTAATTAATTAATTAATTAATTAATTAATTATAAGCAGGGGTTTCACATAACTGGTACGGATGTATGCATGTGCACCAATAAAAAAAAAAAATGCAGACTTCAATATTATTTTTAAGATGCAAAGGCATACCCGTCAAAACATTTAACAGTCGAAAACGCAAGATGTAGACTTATAATTCTGAATCTGAATTGAATTTGTAAAAGTCTTACTCATATCACACCTCTTACTCATACCAACAGAAAATAAAAATAGCAGTAGGTTATGAACACTGTCAGATTTATCGGACGCGACTTAAGGTGTACCGGACGGTACCGGATGGGTTTTAGTCACACCGGTCAAGTACGCTTGCCTCCCGCACTCAGGTTGCGCATTGAATGCATGCCTGCCACAGGGCTCCACTGGGTCCTGCAGCCTGCCGGACACAGACTGGGATTCCAGTAACCGTAGACGTGCATGACATGGTATCCATTTTAGAAGAGTAGTCTCCGACTAAGAGAACACCCTTCGGGAAGCAAGCAAAGTGTTCTTATAGCCGAAGTGTTCTCTAAGACGGAGTTAGCCACCAGACACGATATGAATCAATAAATAAATAAATACATATTACTTGTCATGATGCACGTGCATCAACATATGAAATGAACTGAATAAGTAAAAACAAGCTGGCGGGTGTGTTTCGGTCTATCACAATAGCAGAGACAAAAATAATGGGAGTTACTTAGGGTTAACAATATTAATAAACTAAATGTCAAACTAAATTAACACAGCACCCCTACACATGTTACAAAATGCAGCAGCACTATACAAGACAATGGCGTAACTAGCTTTGAGGACACCAAGGTCGTGTCCTCGGTTGTTTTTTTGCATCATCAATGCTGATGCTCATGTAAAAATTCTGGTAAAGTACAAAAGACTTAATTTTCTCTGTTGGTTTGCCGTGCAACATAGATTTGGAGGATGAATAGTAAATACCAATCAGTCATATAAATACTGCCAGCTATAGCTTGAAACCAAAGTTTGACCTCAGTAGAATGTCAGCTGTGGTTACGACACTGTAGAGCGGGAAACACCAAATTGCTCGGCGACTTGTGTCTGATTCAGGTTTTTTTCAAGAGCTCAAACAATTTCTAACTTTGTGTAGTGTGTTTACATGCCATTTTGTAGCGATGAGGTGCACTAGTGGAAATCAGAATGCAAAACAATTTAATGATATGACGGTGGTTCTGAAAAGATTTAATAAACCAATCAGTGTCCCTCAAGACACTCTCGCGATGACAAGTCACATTTCTTTACAAAACAGTACTGTATCCATGGTGAACCAATTGCTATCAGTGCCAAGAAAGTGTTCTTTTTAGCGAAGTTCCTGTTCCTTTAACCAGAGCATTTACAATGGGAAAAATCAGTTTCACCACAGGGGTGTTCTCTTAGGAGGTGTTCCTATATCCGGAGACTACTGTACCTGAAATGTTAGCGAGAAATTTACTTTTTCAGAAGTTAAAAGTTTGCTGACTTAAAGGGGTTTAACGGTTGAATTTTGAGCAAAATAAGGGTGACAATTTGTCCCGGGAGTTGTCTGGGAGAAGTGTCCAAAAAAAAAGGGAGAGTCCCAGCAAATAAGGGAGAGTTGACAGGTGTGATCCTTTAATACCATATTGTTGAATACGTAGGAGACATCACAGAAACACAGTTTTGTGCACTTCATACTCTTTGGCAATCCCATAATGCAGTGGTGGAAAATACCCTTGTCCTCCACCCATACCTGTTTTTATAACTAAGAAATGTGTCACTAAAATTATCAAATGTCAACGATTACTCATACTAAATCAGGTTTCCGGTACACCTTCATGGCTTTCTTTTTCAGCAGGTAATCAATTAGACTCCCCAGTGAGACTTCTTTCTGGTTGTATAACTCATGTAATTAATCAAATCAGTTCAGCAAATTGAGGAAGAAACCTGGTTCCAAAATCAGACCAATATTTTGAGGTCTATGCCACTGTTACCCATTGGGCAGTGCTTTCACTGCTTTATCTTTTGATCATTTAAAAATGATTTTCCTAAATCGCATCGCATCTGTGAGAAGCAAAATTAAGTGGGTTTTTTTTGTCTTGAACATCTTGTGAATTTAGTGCTAATGAGAAGTGAAGGTCAGAGCTAGCCATGGTTATAGCCAGACACATTGACAACAGGCACAAGAGCTTCCCTTAACAGCACTTCAAGCCTGACCTGAAACCCCGTCTTTTAATTCTGGTCCTCTCTCAAGCATTGCCTGGCAATTGTTTTATGTCCAAACCTAGGTCTTAAAGAGTAAGTAGCAGGGTTCTGAAAAATATAGCGTTATACATCCCCACATGTTGCTACAACTGTTTAAATAACGTATCTGTAATTCTTTTTTCATTGTTAACATCCTGACAGCTTTTTACACTTATAACTTTAAACTATGTTTCAAAGCTATTTTCAATATGGCCGCTCTAGTGCATGGATAGTGTAAGGATTATTGCCCACATTGTCAAACAGGTAACACAGCAATAACGATCCATGATGTGGTATGGAACAGAAATGCCAGAGCACTTGTTATGTTTTATTTAGTGCACGAGAGCGGCCATTTTGAAAAGAGCTTTCAAACAGACTTTAAAGTTATATGTGTAAAATGTTGTCAGAATGTTAACAATAAAAAGAAAAATTACAGGTACGTTATTTAAACAGTTGTAGGAACACATGAGGATGTATAATACTATATTTTTCAGAACCCCACTACTTACTCTTTAAGCAGTGAAAGCAATGATAAGCTAGTGCTTAGCTAGCTGCCACACCCAGTTATGTATTACTTCCTGATTGGGTAAGCTGCATTTAACAGATTCGATTTGGAGGATGCATGCATTACAGTTCTAGACACCATTTCAGGTTATAACACATTTTCTCTGTATTTTTGTGTTAAAATAACTCATGTTTGCAGGTTTTAAAAACGTGTTTTTCTTTTTTCATAGATTGAAATCCATTGTGAGCACCAGCGCTTCAGAATATTCGTGGATGGACACCAGCTCTTTGACTTTTTCCACCGTGTTGAGTCTTTACCATCCATTGACACAATAAAGATTAACGGGAGCTTACAGATAACTAAACTGGGCTAGGTTGGCCATCTCAACAAGGGGCTTCTTTGGGTCCATGCTAGTGGGGGGCGTTCTTCAAGCACTACAGTCTTACAATAGTAGCACAGCTGGGTCTGTTTACACACTGAATGTCTTTTTCAGTTGTCTAGTGAATGAACCCGCTGTTTGACTTTTAACAAATATAATGACAGGACATTTTGCCACAGCATGTGGATTCTTGGTGGCAACTTAAACAAACTCATGTTTGGTCTGTCTTAAGGAAGTCTCTAAGAAATACTGTCCTTCTTTTTAAAGGGATGTCACAATATAACTTTTGCAGTAATAGCAAATAAGTATCACAGAGATGGCTATATTATTATGATAGATATAACTAAATACAAATTAAAAAATTAATTAATACATTTTTTCTATTCATGAAAATAGGCTCTCAGGAAATGAAGTGATATGTATTTGTCTACAGTGTATTTAATAATATTATGGTAAGTTGCTACCTGACAAGCTGTTTTGAAATTGGGGCATAGTTTTGCGTAGCAAATAAATTATATTATGCTAAGCCTAAGCAATAAAAATAAATTTGCAATGTGATAATTATAATATATTGTGATGTCGCTAATTAAAATGTAGTCCCTTATACAAGTTTACCATGGTATTTTTGAACTTATACAATGCTTTTTCCATGGGAATACGATGTAGTAACTGTAATTTACCCTGGTTTACCATTTTAATTACTGTTTTACCATACCTCACTGCTCTTTACATTGCTTTACCATGCTTTAACTATGCTTTATTACGCTTTGCTATGCTTTTACTATGGTAAACTTTTATAAGGGGTGGTAGCTTATTATTATCCACTAATTTGTGGGAATGCTAACAAGTGCTAATAATGTCAAAATGAAGTGTTCTCTTTTTGCAGACAAGATATGTTGTATTTTTACGCACTGAAACAAAATAGCACAATATGTATAATATATTTTAACCAGGGCTATGTCTAAAATGGAAATGTTTTGATTGCAGAGTGTATGTATGTAATTCAAATGACATATATGCTCTCTCACTGCAAAAGTGCTTTAGATTCACCTTTTATTGTAATAATCTGAAATAGTTATG
Source organism: Acipenser ruthenus (assembly GCF_902713425.1). Lineage (NCBI taxonomy): Eukaryota > Metazoa > Chordata > Actinopteri > Acipenseriformes > Acipenseridae > Acipenser > Acipenser ruthenus. The sequence continues at coordinate 50,830,598 of NC_081194.1, read as the reverse complement.
GTTAATAGGAGACAGACCTGAGCTTTTTTAATGTATACAGTAGAGGGGTGCAAACAATTCAGATTTTACTTCTGTTTTTTGGGCCAGATTGAAATTGTATTTAACAATAGATATTTACAATAATTATCCACTGGGTGGTTCTTTTTGCTGACTGAAAAAAAAAAATAGAATCAATTTGAATCTTTATCCTTAAAAGGGAGTCGATTTAAACCACAGGGTCTGGATTTTTTGCACCTCTCCATGTTTTAGGCTAGTCGTATACATTTGGCTTGTCTTTTTAAATTTAAATAGCGTATTTGTTGTTGCTAAGGGTAATATCGTGTGGCTGTAGAATGTATGTGTGTATAGAAACAGGTTGACCTATAGGGGCCAGTGTATGGGATTCTCTTAATATCACCACCGCATCGGCCAATCCTCATGTTAGGAGTGTGTTCTGAACACTGGCTTTATTACTAGCTTTAAAGAGAAAGTAGCAGGGTTTCGAAAAATATAGCGTTACACGTCCCCATGTGTTGCTACAACTTTAAATAACGTACCTGTAATTTTTCTTTTCAATTGTTAACACCCTGACAACTTTTTACACTTATAACTTTAAAGTCTGTTTCAAAGCTCTTTCCAAATGTCTGCTCTAGTGCACTGATAGTGTAAGGATTATTGACCACATTGTCAATCAGGTAATATAGCAATAACGATCCATGATGTGGTATGGAACAGAAAAGCCAGAACACTTGTTTATATTTAATTTTTTTAATCACTCTTCCTGCAGTGATTTAGAGCAGAGGTTCCCAACCGGTGTGCTGCCATGGCTGCTTATGTGTGCCGCCAACGGTATAACACCGAGTCACGGCTACTGAAGTAAAGAAAGGAAACAAACTGTAGTCAGTTAATAAACTTTATTTAAGCAAGTCTAAAAAATGATTACAAATATATTAAAACCTGTTCAAATGTCATAAAAAGGTACCAACAAAAAGGACTGTACCTTATTTCTGTTTCCAGCAAAGAACTCTAAACTCGGACCAACCGTATTATGCTTTGCGTGGTCGCCCATGGCAACCCAAGTCGGCACATTGGGAGTGATTTTTTGACTGTGAAGGAAATCAACGTTCACGCAAAAAAAGCAAAACAAAATAAACACACACACACACACACAAAGCTATGTTGTACTAAGATTTACACATGTAAAGTACAAACATGTAAAGTTCACATTAATGGTAATTTGTTTCACATTATTAATCTCTTGTGTTTTGCTTTGTCGTCTCTGCTTTTACTAGCGAATCCTCAAAATTAATCTTACTGTTTTCACCAGTTCAAACTTGTTTTTATGAATATTGAACTTTTTGGCAGTTTTTATATTCCCTTGTTTTACTTAATAACAAACTTTAAGTGGTAACTTCTTTTGTTCAATAATACCAACTTGTACACTGAGAAATGCAACACTTACTGTACATAATTAGCTTTTTTGCAGTCTGCAATTTATTATTTAAAATCTGAAACGTTTAAAATCTTACATGCAGGATAAATTAGAAGATTATATTACGTAGGTATCTAGACAAATTATTCCCATTGCTCCGACTTGTAGCCTGTGGCATTGAACATCTTTCACTGTAAACGGCTTAAAATGATAAGAAATTCTTTTGAGGGTGGCTTGAATTGTTTTTAGGAGGTTTAAATGTAGAGGCTTTTATTAGAGGGTGAGTTCAGTTGGAGAAAATAGGGTGGTGTGCCTCAAAATAAATTAATATATCAAGGTGTGCCGCAGCAGAGAAAAAGTTGGAAACCGCTGATTTAGAGGACAGATCTCAACCCCAGTGCACTAGAGCGGCCATTTTGAAAAGAGCTTTGAAACAGACTTTAAAGTTATAAGTGTAAAAAGTTGTCAGGGTGTTAACAATGAAAATAAAAATTACAGGTATGTTATTTAAACAGTTGTAGCAACACGTGGGGACGTGTAACGCTATATTTTTCGAAACCCTGCTACTTCCTCTTTAACATCAGGGGTGCTGCACTCAGAGTCCAGATTCTGATTAGTACATTCCAAGTTATAATTTTTGTATTTTCTCCTTACTTAAATATTGGTAACTCCAAATTAAGCATATCAATGAAAAGGGCTGAAAAAAATGGAATGTCATCCTTAGATAACATTAATGTGAACCTGGGTTCTGCTGTATGTGTGAAAAAGCATACAGTTTTACCCTGATGCTTTATGGCAGCATTAAATTCAGCTCCCAGAATGCAGATGCAGATGATTGGAAGAGTGCGTAGGTGCAGGTGGCCAAAGGCCAAATCAGAAATCATTTGTATACCTGTATATGTATTGCAATTTTATGCATTTATTGGCTAGCTAATAATGGTAGGAATACTGCCCCAAATATCAAATCAAAACTGCACAAAATTCAGTTCAATCACATAATCACATAATCAACAGAAAAGTGAAAAATGTGACAAAAACAAAAAACAGACGAAATTTAAAATGTATTTTTGTGAGATTTTTTTTACAAAGTTTATTGTATAGAAAATCAACAGGATATTTTTGAAGTCAACATGATCTTGTTTTGTAGGTGAGATATGTAAGGATAGAAACCCTGCATTGCTAAAATGAATTGTCTTTAAAAGGGAATTATTATGCCAAAATTGAATATGAATCTTGATAACCTGTCTTTTGCTTTTTGTACTTGAGAATTGGCAGTCAGTAAGCAATAAGACCCCAAAAATAGGGGACATAATAATTTTCCAGAACCTATTTGTGTTTGATAATCAGTTCTTGGGTAGAAGGGTGGGGGTAGTTTTTTTTTCCTTCAAATTATGATACTTTAAAATTGACCAATATGCTCTTATGCTTTAGAAATATACATGTGATATGGTTGGGAAAGTCATGTGATGTAGCTGGCTGCATAGGATACAATGATATGGATAGACATAATGATGTAATTGACATGTTACTTGCATGTTTTAGTGTTTTTTTTTTTTGAGTTTCTTTCTCAATGAAAAAAATATCTATGTTTACCAATATAAAATGTTTGTAAATAATTATTCAAGTAGCACAGCAAAGGGGTGTAACTCCTTCACTGTCTTCTAACTGTGCACCGTGCTATAGTACATTTTAAAAAATGCCTCCGTCATATGTGGATCCAGAACTGGGGGTGGGTATGGGTTGTGCCTAAATGTTTTGCTGAATTTTGGTAAACAGCTTTTTGTATGTTTTTTCTACTGCCTAGATCGGCAGTAGTCAGTTTTGGATCCATTCCAAACCAGGACCTTCTGGTTCCAACCAGATCTATAATTACTTAATTTAACACCAAGGTTTAAATAGACAATGTAAGACTTCAAAGGAACAAGGCTCTTGACTGTTCAATTCAGTAATTAGTGACCTGGTTGGAAGAAGGTCCTGGATTGGAAGATCCACAACTGAGTATCATTCGGCTAGATGGTATTAATCTGTATGGCAGGACAGTTTTCAGTGCTGCTGAATAAATAGCTTGATAATCATTAACATAAAGCTGTCCCTTTTAAATATAAACCATAGAGGTCTATCTACTGAAAGAAGGACACACAAAAACAAACACTTAATCAGAAAGTTGTGTATGTTGACCCTTAAAATCAATAAAAAAAATAAAAAATAAGTGCAATGCTGAAGTAGAGTAGGCCATTGTAGGTCTGAAAATGAAGTGTAGTTGGTGTTGCACTTTTTGTGTACTTGTATAGCTTGTAGTCAACCAGTACTAATGAGATTAGTCAGAAAGGTTGTTACATTTACCACCTCCCTAGGGTTACCATATGGCTCCAGATTAACCGGACGCTTTGAGACAGACCGGGATTTAAAATTCCCCCTAAATTGAAAGTAATTCACGTATAAATGAGCTCCACCTTTGCTGAGATTAATCCTGCTGTGGTGGAATTGCTTGGGTGCAGCAAACAAGTCACACTGATCAGCTGCTTCTGATCAGATCTTAATGAACGAATAGCTAATCTATCGATAGAGCAACGAGATGATGATGCGATTGTATTTGAAGAATAATATGGGCGATTGAATTTTAACAAACAGAAAAAAATAGCGACTGGCTGCAATTCATTCTTAGTATAATACAATTATTTGACGCGCATGCGGGTATTTAAGCACCATTATTAATTGTAGCTAAGGATGGTTCATTTACACCTTCATTTATTTCAATTTAGGGGCAAGTTTGAAATCCCGTTCTGTCTCACAGCGTCCGGTTAATCTGGAGCCACATGGTAACCCTACACCTCCCTGCCTTTCTACCTGGATCCACATTAGCTTCTACTTTATCTCCCTGTTAAACAATAAGATTTAATGAAATGTAACTTACAGACTGGTTTTGAAAGCTTTTCGTTCCAGGGCACATATTTGCACATTTGTTTATTCTCTGACAGCAAATGAACTGGGAAAGTTACAGAAACCAGTAAGAACCACCTTGAACTGGAGCAAAAAGCTGAGAAAACTGTCTTGATAATGTCAAACTGATTGTAATCAGCTCTGGCTATTAATATGTTAGTATTGATGTATATTACATGCTAGGGGTCTTTTAATGAAGAGTTCCCAAAAATAATTAAGTAAATTGTGTTTTTGTAGCATCATTTAAAGAAAATGTGTAGCACTTTCAGGTAGAGGACAATAATGTATTATGTGGTAACTGCAATGTGATTAATGTTAACTATTTGGTCATTATTTTACTAACTTACAGAGCACTATAAACAATAGCAATTACCCATAATGAATTACTATTATACCAAATTGTGAGTTAATTGATCATTTTGAATGGGGTAATTAGATTAAATAAACACCAACGTGTACACTATAAACAATATATAAATTATAAAGTACTGGCATGAATGCTAAAATAGTTACCCAATCATTAAAAGTATGATGACCCTTATAAGTGTAGTTGACAAACAATGAACTGTAGTATTGTGCCCTGTAACTGGAAGCATTACAAGAAAGCACATGCCAAGTAGATTCTTAGATTGCAATTTCTTTCTCAAAACTAGCCTTTCTCTTATGTAAACACGATGAGCCCTTTATAAGCACTACTCGAACATAGATAATGGTTTTACAAAGTACAGGGAACTGTGTATAGTGTGTTAAACTGCTAACACAAAGCAGTGTATTGTATATACAATCATGTTTTTACTGGCTGTGGAAGACCTGTTATCAGAGTTGAAAATCACTCCCGGCCTGTTTTTTCATGTGTGCAGTGTGCATATGTCTGATGTATGCACAGGACAAGTAGGCTGTTATCTAAAAAGAGTAATTATCTTTGAGACCAAAAAACATTCTCAGCAACTGACTTATTTGAAAGCACTTTCAAAGTCAGAATATGTGCAGAACCGGTTCAAGCATATTTTCTGATGCTTTCTGAATGAAACAGGAGCCCATGTACTCGGTATTACAGTATCTTTAGTTTAAATAATTATTCCTTTGGTGTTTCCATTGCCATTAAAATGTTGTACATGCACTATGGGCCGCTGGCATTCTTTTTGCAAGGTTAAATACTGCCTAAAGCTACCAGGTGCCAGTCTGAAGATGGCATGCTTACAAAGTGTATTTTAAATATGTTGTGTTTACTTCTGTTTTTGTTTTTGTCAGTAAATCATTTCCTGGTTATCTCATGACAGGTACTTTCAGCCGTTCCAAATAAACTGGAATTGTGAAAAGTACTGGTGTGGTTTCTTTCAGTATTTGTGTGTTTCCAAAAAGTTAACGTTTCGCTACATTGGTTTTTTTTGCAAGCTTATAAAAGTGCAACCTGTTGATTTGGTGTCGGTGATTTCTTTCTCTCCATGAAATGGCGGTACTGCCTCTGTCGAGCAGCAAAAGAGCTTAAGGTTTCTCAGTCAATATGATGTCTTGCATCTTTATTTTTATATTTAAGTGCACAATATTATACTTATGTTTTTTTGTCAAGATCTAAATTACACATTTATGAAATTTCTAAAACACATTAAGTCATTTAAATGAAATGTTACCTAATAAAAGTTTACCACAGTATTTTTGCAGTTTTCCCATGGTTGTACTGTGCATTTACCATAGTTTACCCTGGTTTGCCATGTTTATTAACATGTTTTATGATACCGCTGTGCTTTACAATGCTTACTCATGCCTTACCATGCTTTCACTAGGCTTTATTACACTTTGCTATGCTTTTACTATGGTAAACTTTTATAAGGGTCTAAGGTATGTAAGTTAAATGTAGGAACAATTCAATAATTGATAATTTAATGTTTATCTGGGTTGATTAGTTCTCTTATTAATAATATTTAATTGACGTGTTACAAAGATTGTGGATTTACTATGAACAACATACACGCGCAGACACAAGGAATGATTAATCAAGAGTAGTTTATTAAGTAAACAAATAATAAACAGAAATTAGAAAATTCAGAAAGTAAATCTCTTAGTCTCTAAACACAAAACACAATTCAAAACTCTCACTGCACTCATGCTGGCTAGCAGGCAATTGAAATATGACACCGCCTGTCTCCTCACACACAAAGCAGCAGCTCAAGCAAGCTGTGATGTAGCTAGTAACTTGCACACACACATACATACCCACATACAAACTGAAATTATGCAGACAATCTTAGAATATATCACATTAAGCTTATTAATGGTATAGAGATTAAGGATATGACAAGTTTACTTTTAAAGAAATTCTTCATACAACAATATGAGGTAGATTACTTATAGTTACTTCACTAAAAGTTAGTTTCACTAAAAGTTATTTCACACGCAAAGTGTGCAAACTAAATAATTAATAGTTCAATTCTATGTGAATGTGTTACAATTAATTAATTTAGTTCCATGAAAGGAAAATGCAACTGGAATTATACTCAACGTTTCCTTGAAGCTTAGACTTTTGGTCTGCTGGTTTGGAAACTCAATCTGTTGAAGTGTCCAGTACAAAAGGCTCTCCTCTCAGCAATGAAGTCTTCAATCCTACATTGGATCAAACTCAGCAAAAACAAAGCTTTCAATTCTCGATAGAATCAACAAACAGCTGCAACAAAATCTTCATCCCTCGGTTAGGATCTACAACAGCGCCCGTCTGCTCTGTCCTCTTCGCTGAACCTTTTAGCTACGCAGGTAGCAGGGTATAGTTTCTTTTGGATACTGTGGTTTTAGGTGTACAGCAGACCCAGACGGTTTGTCTTATAACAGTCTCTGTAGGTTTTACAGCAGTCCTCCAAACGGGCCTCAGTTTCGTTGCTTGTGGTCGTTGACTCGCTTGCAGCTTGTTTCCTCACCTTGGGTCCGTTTTTAGGCAGAGTCCCAGAGTTGCAGCTTTGCTTAGCAGAGTGACAGCACCTTGTTTAGCATTCGATGTGGAGCGCAAAATGTTTAGTTTTGCTTGGATATTTATAGTCCTCTGCTGAGTAGCCACTTTCATGAGATCATTTGTGTATCTTGCCTTTTTAAATGTCCTTTGTCTGCTTCCTTTCGTCCAGCAGCTTGTTGTTGCAATTGGGACTTGCTGACATCTATATTTTATGTCTTCCTTGCACCAAACCGCTTGTTTTTGCAGTTTTGCAGTCTCTTCACTGCCCTTTCAGCCTCACCCAGTCCAGATGCCCCCCTCCTAGCCCTGGTCATCTTCAGTTCAGTATTCCTGCCAGGAACCAAGGGGCCCTTTTTCTTAAGACACAGCAGTTTGCTCTTTTTCCTAAGACACGGCAGTTTGCTTTTTTCCTCATTAATTAGTCCAGTTACATCATTAATACACGGTCAGGTATTAATATAATATTCAGGGAATATGTCCCACATAAATGTTGTTTATAATAATAATAACTAGAAAGGTGTTTTCCCTAACACACCAATGTGTGAATTAAAATGACTATGCTCCTACTGTAGATCTATTAATAACATGTAGGGTTCTGGGAAAAGTTTTGTTATAAAAATCAGCAATTGTTCGTGTCCCCTCACCGCTATGAAGTCGTGTACACATTTTCAAATAAAACCAGGTCACAGATTATAAATCACAAGGCTTCACAGAAACAAACACAATTCAGATAAAAAAATGTGTAAAAACAGTATGTGCCCAACAAACATTTACACAAAATAACACAGAACATAGAAAATGAAAACTAGTCACACTAAGCCATTTTAAAACATTTAAAATGTAGTTATGTTGCTGCAATGCTGAGTCATTATCATTTTTCTCTAAATCTGCCTTTGATTGCCTTTGATCTTATCAGGAGTAGCCTACATTCTGAGAGGAACAGTCTTCCTCCATTGCATTCCATTGAAATCACGTGACAATGTCAACTCTGCCAATCACACCTACTCTTCATTATTATCATAGATTGAGATTAGGTGGGGCTGGCAGAATCAGATGATTACAAACAAAATAAAATAGTAAGTGCAATGTAAAAAAGAAATGAAAATGGCATCTGAAGCTACTTATTCTTTATGTGCATCTGGCTCGGGAGAAGGCATTCACTGCCAAGGCACAGTAGAAGAGGCCTCACACCAAGTTGTATTGCAGGAGTCCTCGAGATTTGCAAGAACAAATACTGGCAAAGGGATCCCTTGCAAAATTTTCCCCCATCAGAGAAAGTTTCCTTGTTTCTTAGCGATAACAAACCCCGATTCCAAAAACTGTGCGATGGCTAGACCTGTGGGAAAAGCTTTTTAAGGAATCTCCAGAATTTCCTTTTTCTTCTGTCACATTCTTAAACAACTCAATGCACATTGCAATATTGTAATCAGTCTTCTGTCTTCTATAGGTAACCAGAATTGTGATTTCAATTTCAGCAGGATTGATTTTAAAAGCTTGTAAGAAACAAAATGAAAATTGATATCACTTATTTTTGTTCAGCCTTACTTGTCATGGATAAAGTTCTGTCAGTTAATTTATTAAACAGTTTATAGTATGTCAAACTATCAATTAAATATACTATCTGGTGAATATTACAAAATGCCAAACAAAATTCAAGAATTTGACATTTGGCCTTGATGGAAGATAATGTGGAATTGCCAACTGATTTTGCCATGTTTTTAGAACATGATTTTAATTTGTATCATGTTCTTCATGATATAACTGTGAGCTAAATTGATTTTATCAATGTATCTATAAGCAAAATGTCACTGACTGATGCCATATTTGAATTAGGTCTGACCTAAGTCCTTAAAAATTATCCTGTGTTTCAGGAAACTATATAACATGATATAAGTTGAAACCTAAGCCACCAAGAAAGACTTTGTTTCATGTTGGATTTGTAAATATTTAAATTCAAAATTTGACCGATAAGGCCTTTTTTTAAAGCAAATGCAAAGGTGTAAATGCAAATTTTAAGAGAGTAATAAAATGAGGATAATTGTAAAACAACCAGGAAACAAAATAGTTGTAGAAAGGAATGTTTGCATGATTGTCCTGGGTGTTTTTTTCTAGTTAAGTGGCAGGGTGGAAGCTAATTGTGTGATTACCTAATTGGTGCTAATTGGGGAGTGTATTGGTGCTAACTGGCCACATGTATACAAGGAACCAGAAATCCTTTTATACATGTGGTCACTCCCCAGTTAACAGCAATTACCAAATTGGGGAATGGCCACACCTGTGATTACTGGCAGAGACAGATTTAATCCCATCCCTGCCAACCTTCCATTCCCACACACACTTTACAGAGGCAGGGTTTCCACCTTGCCACATGACTAAACAGCAATTGTTTGTAGTCAAGCCAATAGTCACAAAGCATTGAAATTTGGTAGGTAGAGTTGCCACATGATGTCCTACACAATGTTATAAGTTTAAGGGAGCACCTTGTGTCCCTAATTAACACTAGGGCAGGGTTTTCCAATCCTAGTCCTGGGGACCCACTGTGTCTGCTGGTATTCATTCTAACTGAGTTCTCAGTTACTTAATTAAACCCTTAATTGAACTCATAATTTGCTTAACTAGACATTTCTACTTGTTTTCAGCTCTTAAACACTTGCAGATTTCAAGTTTGTCATACCATTTTATAAGTAACTTGAACTCTGCAACTCTTTAAGAGCTGAGAACAATTTAAAAGGTCTAATTAAGCAGATTATCAGTTCAATTAAGGGTCTAGTTAAGCAATTCAAAGCTCAGTTGGAATGAAAACCAGCAGACACAGTGGATCCCCAGGACCAGGATTGGGAAACCCTGCACTAGGGCAGTGGTACTCAACTCTGGCCCTCGAGATCCAATCCAATCCAGGTTTTTACTCCAAGCAGGTTCTAATGTAGTTAATTGAAACAGTTAAGAGGCAATTAACTAATTTAGGACCTGGTTGGAATAAAGACCAGGACTGGAATAGGTCTCAAAGGCCAGAGTTAAGTACCACTGTACTAGGGGAATACTATTGCAGGGACACACACACACAGGTGTGCTTTAAATATCTGAGTTTTAAACTCACCAGGATGTATGAAACAGAAAATTGTAGACAGGAATTGAACTGGAATTGAAGACAATAGAAATCACACTGAACAGCATACAGATTGAAACCTCCAAATTGCAGTGCTATATAAACTAATACCCATTCGCCACTGCATTTGATGCAAGAGGGGTGTTTTTGGCATACCTTGTTGTATTGCTAGCCGAGTGTGACCATGGGCTGCTGCTGTCTTTCAGGACCTTCGTGTAAACGAAATGCAAATCCTGTGGGTCCTGGCAAGAAAATATATGGCTTAACGTATCTGGATGGTCTCAAAAGCAATGGGATGTATAAAACAGATAGATAATACAAGTATAAACAGGAAAGCTAACTTCTGTCAATACTGCACGTACTGTGGGGTTCTGACAGCTTTTGGAAATGTTTGCCTTTCAAGAAACAGGAATAAACACTTAAAATATATACTCGGTGCTTTTGAAACAGACATGTGAAATCCATCAGTACTTAACAAATATTGGTTGTTTTTAATGAACATTAAACATAAATGAATAGGAAAAAAAAACTTAGCCCAACCAAGTAGTTTTAACATGAGCATTCAATTACAGTAGTTCGTGTGGGGTGAAATTTTAGGCCACATGAGTATAGGCAAGAGCATTTTTACTTTCTTTCTTTCTTTCTTTCTTTCTTTATTTATTTATTAACAAAAATCACCCAAATCACCCTCTAAAAAATGCATATTGTCTGTATGTCACACTACTACATTTGTATTGTGTGAGAAGTGTTTATCTGGTTATGATGAAAAGGACATTCATTTAGCTCAACTTTTTGAGAGTATCAGAATCCGGCGGTATGACTGCCAATTTGTAATATTTTTATTACAGCTTTTTTAATGTCACAGACAGGACAACTCTATTTTTGTATGTACACGGGTGGCGATATGCATTGCATATAACTGAGTGGGTGAGGTCACTGGAGTACGTTCCCATTTTCACGAACGACCCGAGCAGGTCGCATGCACAGTGGAGAGAATTCCCAATCATGTTATTTCACTGTTTAGGTCCTGCAGGAATCCTACATAAAATAATGGGCAACAATGCACAGAAAGTACATAACCATAATGACCGTACATGAAATTACAACCATCTTAAAACAGTAATGTACAATAAAATGTATGAATATTACAATTAAATGTTGTGAAAAATATACCCACGTGAAAACATAGCACGAAGCCCAGCTCACGGAAGTGAGGCAAACAGGCAGCCCCGACTGCTTTTCTTTTAGTAGCGACTGAACGCTCCTGTTGCATGCTGGGAATTATAGACTGTACCAGAGACAGGGGATCTGAAGGGTTAGGAAAACTGCGACTGTAAGCCGTCTGTTAACCTTCATTTACAAGAACTACAAGCGCAGGAATCCCAGATTCTAGCTTCTGTTTGGAGATGAGTCCATGGAAAGGACCTGCAGCATCTGAACCATGACAATTCTCGGCCGAAGTTTAAAGGTACGTTAATTGTGTGATTTGTTAGCAAACCAGGATATGGAGGGTTACTGCTCGAGTAATACAAGCACACAGGGACATTACAGAGGGATGGAAAACTGACCCGCAGATCTCGTAAAAAATTAAAACTTTCTGTGTTGAATAAGAAGGGTATACAGGAAAGGCGATCATTTTAAGTCACTGTTATTTTCCTGTTCATCACAAGGTCTAGGTTAGGGCCTGTAACTGAGTCACTCGCTGCAATCTGAGTCAGAAGCTTCCGCTTTTGTTGTTTATTTAGCGTGGTTAATTAACAGAAGTAACGCTGTAAAAGCCTTTTGATGTCGAAAATTTGGGAAATATGTATTTGCAGTCAGACTGTCATTTTACGTTTGCAATGAAAACGATTATATGTTGGCTAACGTACAACACAGGTACGTGACAGCTGTCAAAGGTGCAAGCTGTTTCAGACACATAATATACTTACTAGCTGGCTATATCCATTTCAGCCTCACCCTGATTCGTTTTGGCAACAAGACATCCACACCATCTAATTCAAAACCCACTATCGGTGCATTACAAAAAAAGGCATTTTAATTTATACCAGCCACCTATCTACAGTATACTTAAAAACAACAACGTGTTTTTAAACGTGTTCAATGGGGGAAAAAAATAAACATAACTTCATATGAATGTTTTGTTTTAAAGCTGAAATGTAATTATAGGTATATATTAAATGAATATGAATTAATAACGTGTTGGAGGAAATGTATGCTATATTACTTTCCAGATACAGTAGTAGTCTCTCTTGTTTTTATGTGCACAGTGAATTATTCTCATTCATGCATTTTTGTGAGCGATTTCTCGCCAGCAATTTAACCAGCAATGGTGTCAGGACGTTAAGACTCCCTTAACGAATTTAGGGAACCACAATCCCGTCCATGGGGATTTTAATTGTTAAGAGACTGAGTGAAAGTGGATTATTTCTCAAAATTGACCGTTTATCTGGTTTTAATGGTCATGTAAGGGCTACAGCAGTAGTGCCTTGTATCTTAAGCACCTTTATTATGTGCACCATGAGCTGTAATATATATTTTTTTTCAATGTGTTCTGATTTTTGGAGGAAAGTGGTAAAAATAGTGAAAGCGATATACAGTAACACTAACTGTTAACTCCTCTTCCACTAAGCATTCATAAGTCTTGGTTGCCTGGGGAGTGTTGATTTACACTTTGTAGGCCGTCCGTCTACAGTGACGTTGCTTGTTGCTTGTTGCTTGTACTTAATGTACAGGTGATTTTTTTTTTTTTTTTTTTTCACTTTTGATTATGTTCTCTGTCGGGTATGGACATATCTTCCTCTGGATACTACCAGACTGTACTATGAGTTCATGATCTTCATGGCTTTCTGTGTTGACTAAAGGTGCTGCTGCTCAATACAGCACATGTATTAAGTGTTTTTAAAGCAGTCTTGTGTGGAGGTGTACACACTGCAAATAGCTGGAATACCTCAACATTCCTTAAGTTCACAGTAGATCCACAGATATCTTTTTAGTTAGTCCTTGGAAGTTTCAGACTTTGTTTTAATTCTTACTACTACCCCATTTGACCACCACCTGTAATATAATATAAGTTAAAAAATGTGTTGTGAAGAAGTTGTCGCTTATTGTTTGCGAGATCTCAAATCATGTAGTTTGGTTAAGAGAACTGCAAAATGCTTCTGGCTGCAAAATGACATCCAACTTTAATGCTATGTTCTTTACAGCATAGAAGATAAAACATAAATAAATAAAACTTGAGCATTGACCAGTGCTTGAAAAGAAGAGTACTTGGGCTACATTCTGTGCATTCCAAAACCTTTTTAAAAATAAAATAGCAATGGTCTGTTTATTACTGTGCATGGCCGACATTAAGATGATCCTGTATCTCACTAACTTGACGGGCACAATATAGAACAACGATATGTAGAAAACCAAGGTGTGCAGACTGTGCAAAGCTTGCAGACCCATAAGGAATTTATTTTATTTAAAATATTTTTTACATTTTGTTTTGATCGTTGCATTTTATTCCAGTTATCTGTGTGTGTTTAGCTTTTAAAACTTAAAACAAAATTCTTCCTAATTAAAATGAATTGCAGTGCTTTGAAGTAATTTTTATGTTTTCCATCAGCGAATGATGAAGTTTTATGTTCAAAGCTAACAGTGAGAGACTTGAAATTACCCCTGCTCACTTTACAACACTGTTGTGATTGGTGAATATAGAACGACTAGGTGTGGTGCAACACTATTTGTTTCTACTTTAATAACTGTTACGTGTAATCGTGAAGTATCTTGAAATACCTATTTTTAGACCGTGAAATGCCATGAAATAAGCCAATTTTTACCATGAAGAAAATACAACCCTAATTATAGTGGAGTGCATGTATACTTGGCTGTCAAAAGTATTCACCCCCCTTGGACTTTTCCACATTTTATTGTGTTACAACATGGAATCAAAATGGATTTAATTAGGAGTTTTTGCCACTGATCAGCACAAAAAAAGTCCATAATGTCAAAATGAAAAATAAAATCTACAAATTGTTCTAAATTAATTACAAATACAAAACAGAAAATAATTGATTGCATAAGTATTCACCCCCTTGAGTCAATATTTGGTAGAGGCACCTTTGGCAGCAATTACAGCCATGAGTCTATTTGGATAAGTCTCTACCAGCTTTGCACATCTGGACACTACAATTTTTGCCCATTCTTCTTTGCAAAATTGCTCAAGCTCCGTCAAGTTGGATGGGGAACTTTGGTGAACAGCAATTTTCAACTTTCCACATATTCTCAATTGGATTGAGGTCCGGGCTTTGACTGGGCCACTCCAGGACTTTGACCTTTTTGTTTTTAAGCCACTCCAGCGTGGCTTTGGCTGTATGTTTGGGGTCATTGTCCTGCTGGAAGATGAATCTTCTCCCAAATCACAGGTCTCTTGCAGACTTCAGCAGGTTTTCCTCCAGGATTTCTCTGTACTTTGCTGCATCCATTTTGCCCTATATCTTCACAAGCGTTCCATGCCCTGAGGCAGAGAAGCATCCCCATAGCATGATGCTGCCACCACCATGCTTCACGGTAGGGATGGTGTTCTCAGGATGATGTGCGGTGTTAGGTTTGCGCCAAACATAGCGCTTAGCATTGAGGCCAAAAAGCTCTATTTTGGTCTCACCAGTCCATAGAATCTTCTTCCACTTGGTCTCAGAGTCTCCCACATGCCTTCTGGCAAACTCTAGCCGAGATTTGATGTGAGTTTTTTTTCAACAATGGCTTTCTTTTTGCCACTCTCCCATAAAGGCCAGTTTTGTGAAGACTGTGGAAGACTGTAATTTCTTTAGAGTTACCATCGGCCTCTTGGTGGCCTCCCTGATTCCGGATTTGCTTTGAATGTTCCTTTGTCTTCATGATGTAGTTTTTGTTAGGAAATGTACTAGCCAACTGTGGGACCTCCCAGAGACAGGTGTATTTAACCTGAAATCATGTGAAACACCTTAATTGCACACAGGTGGACTCCATTCAACTAATTATGTGACTTCTAAAGACAACTGGTTGCACCAGAGCTTATTTAGGTGTGTCATAGCAAAGGGGGTGAATACTTATGCAATCAATTATTTTCTGTTTTATATTTGTAATTAATTTAGAACAATTTGTAGATTTTATTTTTCACTTTGACATGATGGATTTTGTTGATCAGTGGCAAAAACTCCTAATTAAATCCATTTTGATTCCATGTTGTAACACAATAAAATGTGGAAAAGTCCAAGGGGGGTGAATACTTTTGAGAGCCACTGTATGTACAGTATAAGCTTGCCGAATTACATGTGGAACCCAGAATGTCTTCATGGACAAATCCGAGATAGTTAGTTATATTCAGGAAAGGAGAGGAACAACATTGGGCACAGTGACGCTTTTCCTTTTTAGCTTTAGAAGACTTGCCAAAATTGTGTTTCTGACCATGCATAATGATAATCTGGCCACACCCGTTGTATTCGTTGTATCTATGTGCAAAAATAAAGCTAGATTTAACAAAAAAAAACTTTTTGGAGGTTCTCAGAATCTTGTGGAGACCAAAGGTACTTGCTGTATAATATACATTCTGCAGTTCATTTGTATGCAGTTTGTGTTTGTTTGATAAGAACATAAGAACGTTTACAAATGAGAGGAGGCCATTCAGCCCATCTTGCTCATTTGGTTGTAAGTAGTAGTGCATCTTCAGAGATTTTGCTCTTTCGTTAAGCATGCAAGTCTCATCTATAGAGAGATTGGGGCAGCACAAAGCCACTCCCAGGAATAAACCTGCTTTAGCTTTGCACCTGACATGCAGGGTATATATTCCAGTTAAACAGGCTGCCCAGCTGGAGTGGGTGTAGTCAAAGCAACAATCCAAAGGGAAGTGCCTTTATTTTTATTCTTGTAAAAAGCTGTCATCGCTTTGCAATGAAAAAAAAGGAAATGACTGATTCTGATTGGATTGGGCAGAGGTTTGTGGTGCTGCTGATGTTGTTGCAGTTAACAAATGCCTGTTTAACCACTGAATAGAGAAACGTTTAAAAACATGAACTAAACTGTTGTTCTTGTTTGATTAGGTTGACTGTAAACTAAATCACATAAATTTCAAGAGTTGATTTTGAAAAATGCTGAAGACCTTTATAAGGAACCTCATGATTCCCAGTATTGGGACTAGAAGAGATTTACACCCAGTGTGGCAAATTTAGCAAGCATTATTTTTTAAAAATGCAGTTAAAGTAACTGTTATTAAAAAATGGAATGTTTGTGGTAAATAAGTATATAAACTAGAACAGTACACAGGGAGTTACCCAGAATCGATTTTCACCAGCATGGGGCCATATTATTAGGAACACCCCACCCCACTTATTTGCTCAAGTAGCTACACCCAGTAGGCGTTACTGTATAAAAAGGACTGTCAGTAATATACTGTAGGGAGGGCTGCTAGTAAGCCTATACAATAGTTAACTTGGAGGTGGCATTTTATTTATAGAGTAAGCCCCCCTTCTTATAAAAGCTCATTGTTTCCACTTGGTCTGCACAATATAACATTGCCTTTGTTGAAATGGGGTGAATTTAAATCTGTCCTAATTTGAAATAGGTCTACATTATGCTTTCTGAGATAAGCAAAGATTTGCTTTTAATATTGACCCACACAGTGGATGAAATCCCCCGCGAAGGGTAGTCAGTTGGTCAAACGTACATATTATATGTCACACTTGACATTTTTCCATATATCTGGAAAACCACTTGGCAATTTGTGATGGATCTTGCTGTTAATGTTTTTTAGGGATAAGTTATTTAGAGTGTTAGTCTGGGGATATATGGGAGCGAGTGTCTGTCTGTTTGTTTGTCCTTTTGTAACTTACATTTTTACATGTATCAACACAAGAAGTTATTCCACAGGAGTGTGATATTACTGACATTTGTTTTTATGAAGTTGTGATGAGTTTAAACAACTGTTACTATGAGCATTCCAAACCTAGATATTAATCATCTGATTTTTTGCTACCTAGGCGTGACTTTGACCACAGGACCATGGATCCAGAGGTGATCCGGATGTACTCGTCTTCTCCGCCCCCTCTGGATGATGGGGCTGAAGAGGAAGACGATGAATTTGGAGAGTTTGGGGGCTTCTCGGGGATCACCTCCAGTGTCAGCTTGACAGAGTTCAGCACACAGAGAGTGGACTTTGTGCCACAGAACCATTTCATGCCTGCCAAGGACTATTCCAACAACGTTGACAGCTTTGAAGATTTTGACTCCATTAGCGTCAGCAAAGACCAGGGCCTGATTGCAGAGATTTCTAAACAGTTTGTAGAAACCCGCACCATCAATGAAATCTCTCCAACCTCTAAACCTGCTTCCTTCAGCATTGATGGGCCTGCTGGAAAGGAGGGAGTTAAAAGGCCAGTGGACCAGACTGAGTCAGCCACTAGTTCAAATTCGTCCATGGCACCGGTCAGCAGTAGAACTGATGTTAAAATCCAGCCACACCAAACTCAGAGCTGCAATGGCACCGTAGTCCCAGATGCGGAGGTTCTAACAAATGGGTTTGCAGCATTTGATATACCAGGGAAGCAGGCCAACATAATTAACTCAAAGGGACAGAAAGAGATCACTGAGGAGCTAAGTTTAGATTCCACTTCTAGCCCCTCAAATGAATTTGCGGACTTCTCAGCCTTCCCAAAAGCTGACGCTTCTGATAATTGCATTCAGACAATGAAACACATGGAGGACTCAAGTGAAGGAAAAACACTGACTTGTCCAGTCAGCTTTGTGACAAACAGTGTTAATGAACTGAACATTCCAAAGGAAGAGCTTGCTGGGGTAAGCTTGGAAAATGAAGGTGTCAGAGACACTGACAGCACTGGGTCAGATCTACTTGTTGATGGCATTAGCAATGGGGAGGGGGACTTGGAAACAGTGGTGGAACCTAAACCAGTTACTTGTAGAATGCAGCAAAAAGAAACTGCAACTGTATATCCGGACAAAGAAGTTACATGTCGGCCTGTAGCACAGAATGGCCAAGAAGAAATAGGAGCTCTAGAATCAGGTGTTTGTGAAAGCAGTGTTTTACCCTCTGTGGAGGGCAGTACAGAAGCCGAGCAGCACCAGCCAGTGGACAATGAGGTGGGGGAGAATGGGGAGTTGGGAGACTCTGCCCCCCCTAGCACCAGTGTTTCAGTGAGTGAAGACTTTGCTTCTTTCTGTCAAGCGGCCTCTCCAGATGACCAAGATGGCTTTGGAGACTTCGGCACAACCAGCATCACGTCATCTCGGCTTATGTCCAAGGATGTGCCGTCCTTGAGCTTCAATCCAGAGGAACCAGAAGAGCATTTTGCCACGTTTGAAGAACTGAGCTCTGATGAAGACTTTGGAGATTTTGGTGAGGTTAGGGATTCCAGCAAGCAGAGTTTTGCTGATTTTAACCAGCCCAAAGTGGACACTGCTTTACTGGATAAGCCTGTTGACTCTAAAAGTGAAAGTGAGTTTGCTGATCTTCCACCACAGAAAGAATTGAAAGACGAATTGAAAGAAGGCTTTGGTGATTTCGATTCTACCCCGAAACCAAAAGAAAGTGAGTTTGCTGACTTCCCTGGCAGCGACAGTTTTGCAGACTTCAGCTCTGCTACAGGGAGCCAAAATGCTGAATGGAACGCTTTTGGGGAGCAGCAGAGTCAGAGCAAAAGCACGTCTTGGGCTGCTTTTGGGGAGGAACAGACTGCAGCCTCCATTGAAGGAGATGTTTGGCAGACCAGCACTGGGGTCACTGCACCAACTGCAGGCAGCCCACAGATCAGCAGGAAGGAAGTTGCTGCCTTCGCTTCATTTCAGGGTACAGAAGACATAGGCTCAAATCTGGAAACAGAGCCTGCTCTGCAACAGGTTAGTGTTGTCCTATTATGGTAGACATGTAATGGGTTCACCTAGAATTGCTGCTCTGCAAACAGTTCACATAAGCTGTATAGTAACTTGACTTGCTCTGCAGGTATTTCCTGTAACTATTGATCAAAAACAGCAAGTGGGGTAGATTACATTCATAGAGAATGGCATAGTTGCAAACAGGTTTCAAGGAAGGTTGAAGTTTTTCTTTACAAGTAAAACTATAGGAATGTAAACCAGCAAGTCTTTGAAGAATGTACAGTAGTAAGCCCATAGGAATTCTAGTGTAGTGTATAAAACTGAACATGATTGTGCAGTATCTGGTACAGTATGTTTTACACTTCATACAGGGGAGCAGGTGTTGCAAAAAAAGTTAAGACCATCTATTAAATACTTGGATACTCTACAGAACACAAAGTCAGTAAATGCAAAACC
Organism: Acipenser ruthenus; assembly: GCF_902713425.1. Taxonomy (NCBI): domain Eukaryota; kingdom Metazoa; phylum Chordata; class Actinopteri; order Acipenseriformes; family Acipenseridae; genus Acipenser; species Acipenser ruthenus. The sequence continues at coordinate 50,810,897 of NC_081194.1, read as the reverse complement.
TGCAGTGTCAATTGCAGTATTGATCAGAATAAAAAAAAAAACAAGAGGAACCTGCACACAGTGGAATGTCTCCGGTATCAAGGGTATCAAGTTCCAATACTTGTAGTGCAAGCCAGCTGACTGCCTGCACACACTACTAGGGCTGTTTTCAGAATGTCCTGCTTAGTTGCGCAGGATTCGCTGCCTGTGCTCGTTATTGGCCAGAAAAAGTTAATAATATAATTTTTTAATCAGTTTTATTCTCTTACTATACATAGCCTATTTAAAGCAATCTGAAAGTTCAATGTCCCTGGTTTCCATCGCTGGTTACCCATACAGACCTGCCAGAATGTGTGGGAGTAAAGCATTTCTTCCTGGTAATGAGTGCCTTTCAGTTTCTAATACTGCACCAGACAGATCTACAGCATAAAAGGTGCCTGAAAGCATAAAACCAACTGTGTGTAACAAGCTCAATATTAATTGTGGGGGATTAGAATCAGGGATGAGATAACGGACTGCAATGAGTGCATACAGTTTGAGAAGAAGTGGGTGGGGCGTAAAAAGCTAAAGGAGCTGGTATAAGCATTCACAGTCCGCTGCCCATTTGTAATCTTTGCTGCTTCGTGGTAGGATTATCTGAAATGTACTCGTCAGTGGTGTTCGTCTTCAATGGATTATTCCTAATTTGCACACACCTCTGCAGGGTTGGTTTGCTGAAGCGCAGCTGGAGTTTCTAGAATTAATAAAGAGCAATCTTTTCTACTTCTGCAAGCTTGTTTTACATGTTGTTCATTCTCCATTTTTTCACTTTCTCTATTATGAACCCTTCTAAATGTTCACCATTGTAAAGCTCATAGAGGAATAAAATCATAGCAAACCATGCTAAGGTATGGGATTACAACAAATTATAAGGGTACAGTCTGTTGTTTTTTTACATTTTTTTAGTTTATTTCTCAGGCGTCTTGTGTCTTTTTACTCCCGTGCAAACCAACCATGTAAGTGTTATGTTAGAATTGATAGAAGCATTTCCAGTTTATTTGTCTCAAAGCAATACCAGCCTTCACAATAAACCATAATATAATATTAAAATTGGTACGATCTGTACTGAGATTCTACAGCTCAGTAAAGTGCAATGATTGGGCAAAACCAAATTGGGGATTGGGTGAACATACAAAACATAATTGATGACTTTTAAAAAATGGATGCTTTGAACAGTGCATTTGAAGATCTGTATGGAAGATACAACGAAATTAGTTGTTTATACCCAGTTCACTGTTTACAAATCATGCACAAAAGAGGCTTCTCTGTCCACAACACCGAATTTGATTTTGAATTTACCAACTCTGAGGATACCTGATTTTTAGTCTCTTGCGAATCATGCTTTAGGGACACGTGTGTTTTTCATTGTATATCCTTTGAAATCCAGTTGAATTTTTACAATTTCCTTCATTTTAAACAAGATGAAATATGTCAAATTAGTATCATATTACAGTAAAGAAATTTATTGGGAGAGAAACTATGTCTATGTTACTCATTTCTGATGTTTATTTACTTATTTATTTAGTTATTATTTCTGTGCATGATATCCTATTGTCATGAACAAGTTAAAACATGGTCCTTTTTGCTTCTGAATACATTTCAGTGTTTGTTTGAATATGTGTCCTAGCACTAGCTTTTACAGTAGTAACAGATTAAAGTTAGAATAACAAAGGTATTTAAAATACATTTAATACATTAAAATACAGCAGCATTCTCAGAAGTCAGTCATTGTTTTTCTGTAGTCCTTTTTGCTTCCAAGATATAACTTGCACCTTGATATCAGGCCCATATTAAAAAACAAAAGATAAAGATAAAAATACACCAAGGAAAGAGGAGGTACTGTGCAAAGTATGAATTTTAATCACTGTAAGGAGAGAAATTGGTCCTGGATGAAAAATATTAGCTTGAAGTCTACAATGTACATTTTGTCATGTATTTGGCCAAATAAATATCTGAAGTTTACAGTTGGTGCCCCCTAGTGATGAAACATAGTAATACCACAATATTGTCCATGATATGTTTCACACTAGGGTTTTGTTTAGTTGATATAGTGAATTAATGGCCATAGTGCAGTTGTAATTGTAAAACGGAAATTGATTGTGCAGGACCATAATCCCTTCTTATAAAGCGATGTTAAGTTGAATTGTTTTTTTTTGTACAGTATTATGTAATAGCGTCTGAATACAGACATTCATATGAAAAAGCATAGATTTCTGATAAGTGTATTTCATTATAGAACATGGGCCTAAATGGTTTATTTAACATACAGATTCCGTGAAGATAATTCTTAAATTACTGTTCTGATGAAAACAGTCTTCCAGAGCAGATTGTGATACATATCAAGAAACTGTTTACTCAGGATGCGTACTGCAAGGTTGCTGTGTGAATATGCTAACCTAAGCATTTTAGCAAACCACTAAGGGATCAGGTGCAGGTGCAGGTCAAACAGGTACTGTATGCAACTATCATTTTTTTGTTATGCTGCCAGTATCTCGGAACTTGCACACATGTGCCACCTGCATTCCAAGTGGCCTTACAAATAATAAATAATACTAATAAAATAAGCCAGTCCATGTTTAGAGTGGATTAGAAAAAAGCTATTTAGATGTCGCCCCAGAAAAGGGCAAAAGTTTAAAATATGATTTATAGTGTTGACACTAATTGGTTCTTTCTATCAGAGGGACCATGTTTTGGATGAGAATAGACATTAATTAACTGCAGGTTTGAGACAGAAGGTAGGCAAAAAGGTGGCAGGCCCTGTCTATCAGAAGCTTGGGTAAATAGAGGGGTTCAGTCTCCAGTGCTGTCGAGCCCGCAACTTTTAAACTACTTGTGTGATCACTTTCATTGGTTTTAATGGAAGAAAGAAAGAAAAAGACAAGCAAAATCCATCCATCAAGCTGCACAATGCCTCTTCCAGTACCTACAAGTGTACACAAATGGAAATATGGTAAATCTAAGTTCCAGAAATAGTATCAAGATCCTACAGGATTAACTCAATTAAATTTTTTTCTTGTTGCAAATTGGAGTGTGAAGTCCTTGAAATACAGTTCATAATGACCTAGTTTTGCAAGCATTCTGGCTTGTGATTAGTTTCACTAATGAAGGCTATACAGTATCTGCAGAACTGCTTGCACACATTTTATGAAACTTTATTTAAAATGACTTCTTGCTTGAGCTATTGAAGCCTGTATGTTGGGAACACCATATCTGATTTTGATGAAGCTATGCTCTGGATATCAGTCAAGGTGACCAGCTCTTTCACTGTACTGTACCTGTACTGTGCTGTTTGTGCTTGCTGTTGTATTTATATGTTACTAATATACTGCTCTAAATGTCCAAATCCATTCTTTTTTTCTCTGCCCTGATAAACAGAATTTTCAACCAAATCAATAGGGCTTTCAGCCTGTGTAGCCTTGACTGCAACTAAACATGTGACCCACATAAAGAAGACAAGATACAAGTGCCAATCCACAAGGGCACTCAGCCAGCCAGCAGTAAAACATACCCCAGTTTTGAAGACCTTGAAGACATTGGGAAAGAAGTTTTGTTTAGTATGCAAATGTTCAGTATGATCTGATAGTAATCTCGAAGTTCAGCATTGCTGACTGCCCCATCAATCTCCTTTGCCTCTTTTTCCAGATTATCAGTTACAGTATCTCTCTGTAGTGTACCTCTCACTTCTATTCCAATTCATCTCTCAGCAACCAGTACTAAGACAGACAGTGAATGCAATTAGGAAATCTGCATTTGATATTTCTTTTTTTTTTACCTGTATGTGATTTTTATATATAGGACCACATGCTGTTTTCTTCTTTGGATGTTTGTTTAGTATGAAAGCTTGTGAGGCTTTACGCATTTTGAAAGCCTTGTTCAATTTAACTGAAAATGTGCATGCGGCTTCAGAATGATGTGAGAACCAAAACACATTTTTAAAGCAAACCGTTCTTTGAAAACACACCAAAACCCACCGTCTGATTTATATTTATAAATATGAGCGTAAGAATTTGTGAGCGTTACATTCATGTGATTTGCCATGTCTTTTAGTTGTTTGCTTTAAGTTAAGTCAAATGTAATATATAAAATTACAGAAATTCAGCTTGTGTTCTGATTTTTTTTCAAAGAAATGTATTTGGTATTTAATGGGTTAATTAGATTCAAGTTGTTTCCAAAAGTTTTTCAAAGTGAATTTAAACAGCAGATTGGCTGTCTGTCGTACACTGACTCTCTTTAAAGGTTTATGCACAGTTTCCTTTTTTGTTCTTCTATTTGATTTTTCAATTTATTTCCCTGCAGCATTTGACATCTGTTAAAATCAACAGCCTACATTGTAAGCTGCTCAAAGGCCTGAGTTCAATGCAAGGGCAGGCAGCCAGCTACCTCGCATGATTCTAAAGCATATTCAAAAAATACATCTTAGGAGGAAGTAAAGAAACAATAAGCCTGTGTGTTTTGTTTAGGCATCTTTGGTGAGTCGCCTGGAGCTGGTGTTCCAAGCCTGTTTTCCTTCAGCCCCAGTCCTCAGAGCAGATGAAGAGATCCCATCCCTAAAGGTATTTCTGGAGCCAGAAGAGCATCGGTTGAAAAAAGCACAAGCCTTGGCACAGCATGGGTAAGGATACACTCATCCACTTTGATTTGCATAATCATTATAGAGTATTCTAAATAAATATTCATAGTAATCTCCATACATGTAAGTGGAGTTTCAATATTGAGGTATTCTGTATTAACATGCAGTCTGAAGTAAAGCGTACTACTGTGACCGGCTCACAATTAAGAGACTTTATGCAAGATTTCCCTCTATTACACACTCTCTGTTAGGACCAATTTGCACAGGTCTATCTGGTGGTTGGAATCAAGGGATTGCCGCGTACAAATGTGCATGTTGTAAAGACGAGCAACGTATCATAAATAAGACTTGTATTACTATTTGTAATGGTGGACTACAAGATGTTTAAATATGCTGTTGTAATCATCATCCATTATGATTCCATATAATAATGGAACTTTACCTGCATGTATGTAAATGTATTAAGTGTTTTACTTCCTTCAAAGTCCTATAGTACACCGCCTATACAGAAAACTCATATATATATATATATATATATATATATATATATACAGACGTGCTCAAATTTGTTGGTACCCTTACAGCTCATTGAAATAATGCTTCATTCCTCCTGAAAAGTGGTGAAATTAAAAGCTATTTTATCATGTATACTTGCATGCCTTTGGCATGTCATAGAATAAAGCAAAGAAGCTGTGAAAAGAGATGAATTATTGCTTATTCTACAAAGATATTCTAAAATGGCCTGGACACATTTGTTGGTACCCCTTAGAAAAGATAATAAATAATTGGATTATAGTGATATTTCAAACTAATTTGTTTCTTTAGTTAGTATCACACATGTCTCCAATCTTGTAATCAGTCATTCAGCCTATTTAAATGGAGAAAAGTAGTCACTGTGCTGTTTGGTATCATTGTGTGCACCACACTGAACATGGACCAGAGAAAGCAGAGGAGAGAGTTGTCTGAGGAGATCAGAAAGAAAATAATAGACAAGCATGGCAAAGGTAAAGGCTACAAGACCATCTCCAAGCAGCTTGATGTTCCTGTGACAACAGTTGCAAATATTATTAAGAAGTTTAAGGTCCATGGAACTGCAGCCAACCTCCCTGGGCGTGGCCGCAAGAGGAAAATTGACCCCAGATTGAACAGAAGGATAGTGCGAATGTTAGAAAAAGAACCAAGGATAACTGCCAAAGAGATACAAGCTGAACTCCAAGGTGAAGGTACATCAGTTTCTGATCGCACCATCTGTCGCTTTTTGAGCGAAAGTGGGCTCCATGGAAGAAGACCCAGGAGGACTCCACTTTTGAAAGAAAAACATTAAAAAGCCAGACTGGTATTTGCTAAAATGCATATTGACAAGCCACAATCCTTCTGGGAGAATGTCCTTTGGACAGATGAGTCAAAACTGGAGCTTTTTGGCAAGTCACATCGGCTCTATGTTCTCAGACGAAAAAATGAAGCTTTCAAAGAAAAGAACACCATACCTACATTGAAACATGGAGGAGGCTCGGTTATGTTTTGGGGCTGCTTTGCTGCGCCTGGGACAGGGTGCCTTAAATCTGTGCAGGGCCCAATGAAATCTCAAGACTATCAAGGCATTCTGGAGCGAAATGTACTGCCCAGTGTCAGAAAGCTCTGTCTCAGTCGCAGGTCATGGGTCCTCCAACAGGATAATGACCCAAAACACACAGCTAAAAGCACCCAAGAATGGATAAGAACAAAACATTGGACTATTCTGAAGTGGCCTTCTATGAGTCCTGATCTGAATCCTATCGAACATCTATGGAAAGAGCTGAAACTTGCAGTCTGGAGAAGGCACCCATCAAACCTGAGACAACTGGAGCAGTTTGCTCAGGAAGAGTGGGCCAAACTACCTGTTAACAGGTGCAGAAGTCTCACTGAGAGCTATAGAAAACATTTGATTGCAGTGATTGCCTCTAAGGTTGTGCAACAAAATATTAGGTTAGCGGTCCCATCATTTTTGTCCATGCCATTTTCATTTGTTTTATTATTTACAATATTATGTTGAATAAAAAATCAAAAGCAAAGTCTGATTTCTATTAAATATGGAATAAACAATGGTGGATGCCAATTACTTTTGTCAGTTTCAAGTTATTTCAGAGAAAATTGTGCATTCTTCGTTTTTTGTGGAGGGGTACCAACAAATTTGAGCACGTCTGTGTGTGTATATATATATATATATATATATATATATATATAATTTCTTATTACAGAAACTTGTTAAACTCTGCCCAGTACATTAACCCTTTCCTGATGGTGAACCTCTTTTCATGCCGGTATTGTAAATGGTTACTTTCCCCTATGTATAGAGCTAATCAAATCTACAATACAAGTTTTTTGCTTAGCAGCTGAAATTTTAAATGTTAATGAAGTGTGAGTCACTTGGGGTGTAGTGAGCCCTTAATGAAAACCCACAGAAAGGGCCAGGCTCCTCACACTTGGATGCATATAGAACTGTGTCAGTCTGGCTCTGGAGGATCAGTTTGCTAGCATGCCTTTGAACTGATGAGACATTTTGTCACCTGAAAAATAGAATGATTACCAATAATGAAGATTGCAAAAAGAGTCTAAGACCGGCTATTAATCTCCTGACGTAAACCACTCTAGTCGTTTTTAATCCCTGCGGCAGCAGTGATTGGATATTCTAAAGCCTGTTGGTGCTGCTTAGTGTAGCTTGGTCACTGGGGGTTGTGGTTTTGCTTGCTTGACCACATGTCCTTCTGTTTCTGTGTTCTGTGATGGGCTGTGCAGTGAGCTGCTAGAAGTGTGGACGGAGCTGCAAGATATCCATGATGCCTATGGTCTGAGATACCAGTGGGGTGGCTCCCACAGCAACAAAAAGCTGCTCTGCTCACTGGGGATCGATACCAGGAACATTGTAAGTCATGTGAATTTGATACCCCCTATTTCTTTTTTTAAGTTTAGTAATATGCACAGCTTTATAAATAGTACATATCCTTTTGCTGATATAACTAGATTTCTTTTTATTTATTGTGGCCATTAAGAATTTGTTAGGGAGGGTACCTGACAGTCTGCAGTCATTGTTGGCTAGCTTGAAAAATACAGTATCCTTTCTTTTAATTTCAGTTTTAAATGGTATGATGAAAGATCTGTTTATTTTCCAAATATAGTCTGGAGCTTATTTTGCCAGTTGTTCTATGTTTTAATTTTTTTTTTCCTGCAGCTGTTCACAGGCCAGAAGAAGCAGCCTGTTATAGTACCCATGTACGCAGCTAGTCTGGTGAGTCATCCAGTTTTCTTTTCACTTCTCTGTCTTCGCAATCAGTGCTTGTAAATGTATATTAATCACTTAATTTGTGCATTTAATGTTAAACTGGATGCTGTTTAGTTTCAGCATGGGGGTGTTATGTACGTGATACCCAGTTAGATGCCACAAGAAATAAATAAATAATGTATTTAATGTGTTGTACTCTCTTTGGTCATGTATTGTTTCGTACCACTTTTCTGTTTATGCACTATATTTTAAAACTGCTTGCAATCTTACAGCAACTGCAGTCGAGTCCATCCAGAACCATATGCTTCTCAATTACTTCACAATCACGTGATGAGTGATTAGTCGACTACCAGTTTCTGAGGTCAACGGTAACTTAACTATTTGACTAGTCAGCTAGCCGGCTATTCATTGCTACCACATGCAGATATAGGGAACAGACTGCAAGAAACAATGATCAGTGTGTGTTTCTGAGCAATAATGATGTACCGTAAAAATTGTTTTATAGGTCGCACTGGCGTCAAAGCCGCTCCTCCTTTTTTCAGACCGATAAATATAGAAAGATACACAGATTTAGTTTTAAAATAGCCCTTGTTTGCAACATTTTATTCCATTAATACTTTTACAGTGTTGTTTTTTTATTTTTAGTTAAACTGCTAAAAACTTTTGTTTTTCAAAATTTAAAAAGTAATAATTAACAGAGCATAAAATCAAGTTATGCATCTCACATCACATCTGTATTAAACTACCGGTATTTTATTTTAGCTTATTAAGTACCCAAACAAGTTCAAGAACATATCTTTGCTTTACTGAACATTTATTTCCCAAACCATACTGTGGCAAAGTGGCTTGCAGTGTACAGGTGCAGGAGTGAGGCATTGTTTAAATGAAAGGCAGACAACGGTAATCCAAGTGCAACAGGTTTTATTTTTAATCCAGGTCTGGTGACCATAAATAATATTATTATTATTTATTATTATTATTATTATTATTATTATTATTATTATTATTATTTATTTCTTAGCAGACGCCCTTATCCAGGGCGACTTACAATCGTAAGCAAATACATTTCAAGTGTTACAATACAAGTAATACAATGAGAGCAATGCGTGTTGGGACTGTTCAAAACGAGGGAATTGAAGTTCCAAAATAATAAAGACAGTCCCCTTCCAAACACGATACACAAACACGGTCACCAGTCCTGGGTGCGTGCTGTAGTGCTCGTGGGGCTTTACAATTATTTATTTGTGACACAAACACTCACGATACGCTTTTCAATCCTCAGGTCCTTCCGGGTTCTTTCTCATTAACCAAAACGAAGGAACAGATTACGTCGCTTAGTCCCCTTTTTGTTCCGTCATACATGACCCCTTGGTAAACGATTGTAGCCGCTCCTCCAATCCGCGGCTGCCACACAGTTTCACTTCCAGGTCGATGCATTAGTGCACTGAAGCTCCGCCCACTTTCTAGATGACTGACTTCCTTTTAACCATGGGGATAAATTGTCAGGCCAAACAGTCCAGGGTATTCTGTTCCCATTACTTGGTGCCCTCACGGGTCAAGAGGGAGATTTACCACCAAGAATCATTGTCTTTCTGTCACACATACTTAGACAATAGTTCCCGCTGCATTGGCTTTTATAAATTCATTGTATTAATTCAAATTTAAAAGTAAATTATTAAACAGTGCTGCGACATCAATTAGAAAACAAAAAAAATACAATAAACTAAACAGTGCACCATCTAATCAGTAAACAAAGCATTTTAGTGTTGCATACGGTGCAGTACAATTGCATTCAATTTCCAGCTGTACAAATACATTATTTTTGTTTTGTTAATCAGAACCATAACCATACACATACTTTACAAGTGTACCACTCAATTGCACTGACATGTAGAACAAGTTACAGTATGTATTAAAGTCATTCAAAGTACTCCATTCAAACAAAATGTTTTGTACATTGGACCATAAACACTTTCCTCCTATCAGCTCGTTTTTCTTTGGCCATTTTAAGTTTGTCTTTGTTTCCTCTCCAGTCCACGTACTGTTTTTTCAGCATTGCAATTAACATGTATTTCGGCAAATTCAACAACACGCAATTTCAAACCTGTTGTGTAGCATTTTCTTTTTTTTCTTATTGTCCTACTTTATCCAGTCTCAAAGTCACCTGCATTATTATAGCATTAGCATTATTATAGCATTATTATAGATACAAAGAAATGAAGACTTAAAAGTGTATTGCTCTGCTTTCCAACCAATAGCTGTTTGGTACAGATCCCAGGGGCGGGTTCAGTTTGAATACTGACAAATCAATGGCTAAGGAGGGTGGGAATAAGGAAATTCTTAGAGACTGACAGCTATTGTGTTAACACTAAGTGAAGCAGTATAGCTGTGACGTTTTCGAGAGGAGTCTGAAAGTTTGCATTTAAGGGTATTGAGAGTAAGAAATTAAAACTTTTAATTAGAACAGTGGTTTTGTGTTTCTGCCTAGCAACATGACCTAAATGCCGTAGATCCTGAACAAATAAATAAATCGGGTTGACAGTTAAGTTTGTGTGAGCCATAACCGTGGCTGTAGTAATCCCATTGTGGCACTGGTACGGTAATTTAATATTAGACACACCGGCTCATAGGTTGCACTAGTGTATTAGTCGCTCCCCCCTTTAAGGGCCCTGCAAAAATGCCTTGAAAATCGACTTATTAAATAATCTTTATGGTATATTAACAGTGTGTTAATACATATTTATGTTGGGGACACTCACAAGTTTGGCTTGCTTTTGGAGTAATACAGGCACTTTAATGAGACATTTTCATGAATAATCATATTCCTGATTACAGTTAATTATTTCAGTGAGGACATTCCTGCCAATAATTTTTCTTGCATTCAAAACCTAATACACTTCTTCAATATTGTGATGCCCACAGCCCTTTCAGATCAGGCATGTGGAAATCTGCTTCATTGGAGCAATAATTACTTTGAATGGCTTGGTCTTATTATTAGTTACTTATACAGTATATGCATTGCTGCATTGATATAAGCAACACAATTAGAATGGCAATGCCTGTTCTAGGTCTCAAAGGAGATTCCTACTGTATGGGTGTATCACATGTATAACAGATTAATTTATTAAAATAGTGACAACTATATAGTGGAACTTTATAGGGTATGGTCAGGAATCCTGCAAAAGGTCAGTAAGTGGTTAACGTTCTTGACAATGCCAGATGCAAGGTCAAAGTACATTCGCATTGTAATGACACATTCCCACCACAGTAAATTCTGTAAGGAAGAGATCCATTTATTTAAGTAGATTTATAATTAAAATAATAATCTACTAATATAAACACATCTGTACATTTTCCTGTAACAGCAATGTTTTTTGTGGTTTGTACAAAGCGGCGTGGTTATCGTGTTCCTTCTTAAATTGGTACCTTCCTGGATAGATCCAAAAAAGCATGTCTAATGTAAACAACAAAAAAAAAGAAACATATCTATTGCAACTTTCACTTGTTCTCTCATGTTTTTCAGGGTATGCTAGAGCCCACCAAAGAACCTGTGAAACCAGTATCGGCTGCAGAGAAGATAGCTTCAATTGCACAAACCCCTCCTGTGTCCCCAGAAATGAACACTTGTACACAAGATCAGACCCAGGTAAAGAACACAACAGATATCTGATGGAAAATAAGGGGCTAGGTGGCACAGCTGGTGAAGGCAGTAGCCTTTCGTCTCTGAGTCAAATAAGTTTGGTGGTCTCAACTTAGCCCTCAGAGGGCAGAAATAGCACCCAATTTGGCAAGAGGCTGTTACTTGAGTGATAGCGGCTGTTCAGGATTGAAGTGCATTCGCAAAGGATTTGCTCACTGATGTCTAGCCCTTTGCGGTCCATTGCAATTATTCCTCTCAGGTCCTTTGTCGGACTGGGTCCGACATCATTATAGCAACGCAAAAAACGGGTTTCTAGTCGTTTTTTCTCCGGAAAAAGCCGAGAAACATTCAGTTGCCGAGTGGTAGCGACAGGAGCCGAGACAGTAGAATAAAAAAAAAAAAAAAAAGAAAAAAGGCGTATCTCATGAATAGTCATACATATGGCCCTGGTATCAGATAACGGGGCGGTCATAGTAAACAAGCTGGCTGAGTGCGTCAGCGCACAGAGACTATCATGGACATTTGCAGAGCTTTTTTCAGATGTTATAGTAATAAAATAATGACTTTGATCGCAATATTGAGGAGTTTGGTGATAAAACGAGTGATCCGGAGATGATTGATCTGTAAGTATGACTATTATTTTTATTATTATTTATTTCTTACATAGGTGAAAGCGATCGCGAACGAAAGGGTGGGGCGGGGCTGGAGATGCCTAGTGAGTGCTTTGTTGATATGCAGGGCCATTTAAACCCGTTTGACTGTGGAAAAAAATACTTTTAAACAGCGCGTCTAAAATTAACTGCGCGTGTGAAAATTAATTAAACCTGACGTGCCTGACGCGCACTTAATAAATGGACTGCAAAGGGCTAGTGCTGAAGTATTTTCAGCCCACTGTAGTAAAATAAATAAATATAAACACGGCTTAGAAAAATAACACCCTCTGATTGGTTAAACAGCATCACATGACCGTGCGTATATATAACGTATAGCACGGCTTACATACTATTGAGCCGCTTCACACTGAATAAATTACTACGCACCACTACATTCTAAATTCCATGATAAACTGCCATTTTATTTGTTATTAGTTACAAAACCACTGCCAAAAATTAGTGGCATTTGACTTATTTCCTTTAATATATTTGGGATGAAACTCCAGATAACTGATACAACACCAACTTTGAGTGAAGACAGCAGGCCATCTGAAAAAAATAGACACTTAACAGCAGATGAGGAATAGCTAGATGAAATAGAAGAAAACAAAGATTGAAAAAAACACCCAAAAAAACTACAGCATGGGCTGGTTAATGTACTTCTAGAAAAATGGACATTAATTTTATGGAAATAAATCCAAAAAAATCTCAACATTAGCTTAAGGGATTTTATGTTAGTGCAAGAAGTTCAACTGGGGACCAGTATTCAGTCTCCAGTTTTATATATATATAATCTAAAAACATCTACTGCATGTTTATTTATTTGTTTATAGTTTGGGTATGATAGTTGCATATGCTCTATATATTGGTTACTTTTGTTTAACAAGATTAACAAAGAACCAGATGTATACATATTCAGTTTAAAAAAAAAAAAAAAAACACCTGGGAGTGCTTGTAAGAATATTCAGGTTCCATTGTGTAATTCATACCCTTCTCTTGGTGTAGTAGCATCTGTTATTCATCAGATGGCTCAAGGCATTACAAGGTCTTTTTCATGCCAAGTTCATGGCTAAACTGCTAATTCTACTAAAAGTGCACTTACAGTGGGTGAATCAAACTTATAAAATGATCCCCCAGCTTTAAAAAAATGAATTGTAACACTGTTGATCTTCCTTTCAGGAAAACCTCCCTCCTGTCCAGTTTGACTGGAGTAGCAGTGGCCTTACTAACCCTCTAGATGGTACGTCTCTCCATAGAGCCTCTAGCACCAGAGCTAGAGTTAAGAAACAGACTTTTCTCTGCTGACTTTTCATTTTCATATTCTTTTACTGTGGAAATGCAGGCTTTCTTTCTTGGGTGAATATGCCTCTCTCACCTTATAAGCCTGATGTCACATTTTAACAAAACAGTATTATTATAAGTGAAGCAACTGTGCAATACTAGCATTGACTGAACGAGTACAAACGTTATTATATGTTTATTCTGGTTAAGTGTGATCTATGGGTAAATCATTAGGATCGTGCAGTGAATTGGAATTCAAACTCTTTACTACAGACTAAATAATAATAATTCTCATTTCACGGTTGTGATCAGAACTATGAATTCTAAGTGATTGACAGCAGTGGAATAGACTGACAAAACACTCACCTCAGCCGTTACATTTGAAAAAAAAAAAACATATTTAAATAAAAAATAAACCCAAGCTTTGCATGTACTTAGAAATCTTTCATGTACTATAATGTTACTATTTGCAAAGCTCTGGAAACTTATACTCCTGCCCCTGGTATTATTGTTTCCTGGAATAAAAACAGTGTGTTTATATACACTGATGCATGCAACTGTGGTTTAATGTCTGTGAACAATAAGACTAGCTTATTGTGTTTCTCTTTATCGTCTGATATACCTTTATAATACTTTAGAAAGACTTGTTTCAAAAGCACTTTTTTCCTATTCAAATTACATTTACTTTCAGTATTTGTTAAGGATATTTTTCTTAACAAGAGTCTTTACAGGATATAGATACGTGTGGAAGTTCGAGAGGGAGTCATTTTCAGCTGTATAGCAAAACATATGGTCTATATAATTGTCTTCAGTTTCCTCAAAAAATATTAGGTGGTCTAAGTCAAGAACAAAAGCCTGGATGCACTTTTTGCTGTTGTCTTGTGTCCTACTTGAGTCAATTTTTTGTGTTTTTCTTTTAACATGACGCTTTTTAACTGTACCTCCTGATTTTCTTCTTTTGCGATTAAAGGGAAACCATAGTTAATGAATATTATATTGTTGCATACATGCAAAAAAAAGTGTATAAAGCTTTGAATAATGTTGTATGCCATTGAATATGTCAGTATAGGTACTTTATATATATATATATATATATATACAGTGCCTTGCGAAAGTATTCGGCCCCCTTGAACTTTGCGACCTTTTGCCACATTTCAGGCTTCAAACATAAAGATATGAAACTGTAATTTTTTGTGAAGAATCAACAACAAGTGGGACACAATCATGAAGTGGAACGAAATTTATTGGATATTTCAAACTTTTTTAACAAATAAAAAACTGAAAAATTGGGCATGCAAAATTATTCAGCCCCCTTAAGTTAATACTTTGTAGCGCCACCTTTTGCTGCGATTACAGCTGTAAGTCGCTTGGGGTATGTCTCTATCAGTTTTGCACATCGAGAGACTGAAATTTTTGCCCATTCCTCCTTGCAAAACAGCTCGAGCTCAGTGAGGTTGGATGGAGAGCATTTGTGAACAGCAATTTTCAGTTCTTTCCACAGATTCTCGATTGGATTCAGGTCTGGACTTTGACTTGGCCATTCTAACACCTGGATATGTTTATTTGTGAAACATTCCATTGTAGATTTTGCTTTATGTTTTGGATCATTGTCTTGTTGGAAGACAAATCTCCGTCCCAGTCTCAGGTCTTTTGCAGACTCCATCAGGTTTTCTTCCAGAATGGTCCTGTATTTGGCTCCATCCATCTTCCCATCAATTTTAACCATCTTCCCTGTCCCTGCTGAAGAAAAGCAGGCCCAAACCATGATGCTGCCACCACCATGTTTGACAGTGGGGATGGTGTGTTCAGGGTGATGAGCTGTGTTGCTTTTACGCCAAACATAACGTTTTGCATTGTTGCCAAAAAGTTCGATTTTGGTTTCATCTGACCAGAGCACCTTCTTCCACATGTTTGGTGTGTCTCCCAGGTGGCTTGTGGCAAACTGTAAACGACACTTTTTATGGTTATCTTTATGAAATGGCTTTCTTCTTGCCACTCTTCCATAAAGGCCAGATTTGTGCAGTATACGACTGATTGTTGTCCTATGGACAGAGTCTCCCACCTCAGCTGTAGATCTCTGCAGTTCATCCAGAGTGATCATGGGCCTCTTGGCTGCATCTCTGATCAGTCTTCTCCTTGTATGAGCTGAAAGTTTAGAGGGACGGCCAGGTCTTGGTAGATTTGCAGTGGTCTGATACTCCTTCCATTTCAATATTATCGCTTGCACAGTGCTCCTTGGGATGTTTAAAGCTTGGGAAATCTTTTTGTATCCAAATCCGGCTTTAAACAGTATCTCGGACCTGCCTGGTGTGTTCCTTGTTCTTCATGATGCTCTCTGCGCTTTAAACGGACCTCTGAGACTATCACAGTGCAGGTGCATTTATACGGAGACTTGATTACACACAGGTGGATTCTATTTATCATCATTAGTCATTTAGGTCAACATTGGATCATTCAGAGATCCTCACTGAACTTCTGGAGAGAGTTTGTTGCACTGAAAGTAAAGGGGCTGAATAATTTTGCACGCCCAATTTTTCAGTTTTTTATTTGTTAAAAAAGTTTGAAATATCCAATAAATTTCGTTCCACTTCATGATTGTGTCCCACTTGTTGTTGATTCTTCACAAAAAATTACAGTTTCATATCTTTATGTTTGAAGCCTGAAATGTGGCAAAAGGTCGCAAAGTTCAAGGGGGCCGAATACTTTCGCAAGGCACTGTATATATATATATATATATATATATATATATATATATATATATATATATATATATATATATATATATGTTTACATTTTAAAGTTTCCCTTTTAATGAGACAAACTATCTTAAATCCTTTCATGAAAATACTATATGCCTGATTGCAATAAATCTACTTTCTTCTAAACCAAGTTAATGATAAGTGTTGAATCCCAGCTTTGTACATTAAAAAAGGTTGAGCTTCCCGGGTTAGTAACTTACTGAAGCATCGCTCGCTAATAACTTGAGCTTTGATCTCGATGTAGGTTTTTTAAATTGCAGATGCTCTACTAATGATAACCTGCATGTTCAAGTGTATGTCTTACCACTTTTTACACATAACCTCCTTCCCGTGGCTTATCTTCTGTATGGCTGCCTACCAACACGGTCACTGAATTTCAAGCTAGCGGAGGTTCCACTCTTCTGAACCTTGATTTCTTTGGGCCCGTGGATGACACTAGTTCTAGCAGCACCACCAGTATCCCAGGTCAGCAGAGTGTTTTAACCACAGACTTTCTCAACTGCTAACAAACTACTAACACATGATCTGTTCACATGGCTTACCTAAAAAATAAATAAAATTAAAAAAAAAACAATGTGATAAAGACTCTGAAATCAGCTAATAGAAGCAATTACATTTTTAGATGTACTTTATTCTGTTGAACTGTGAACCTTAAGTCATTTTTTTTTGTTTCAGCCCAACCTTAAATATGAATTTTAAATAAGAATGTCATATTGGATTCTATTAAGCTAAGCATGGCTTGGCCTGTTTAGTACGTGGATGGGATACCTTCAAGGGAATGTGGGGGGGGGGGGGGGGGTGGTTGATGGCTTATTAAGGGGCATACTCCTTGCCATTTTGTTAGGAGGCACTGCGCTGACCAACATGTAATGCCCACCAGCTAATTTAATTTATAGGTCATCAGTTCCCAAATCTCAGTAAATTGAGATATAACCACAAGATGTTGCATCCCAGCAGACCTAAAAAAAACTAGAAGTGCTGTAAATAAATAGCTTTTCACTACTCCCCATAAGACTGCATTCACAAAGTGCTGTGGTTATTATCCCTTTTACAATCATGTCTTTCTATGACTTGCTTTAAACAAACCCCTGGAGTTTTTTAAGAGACCAGCTTTTTTAGATAAGCCATGTCTTTCTTCAGTCATTTCTTGTATGTTCTTGTGCTGTGTGCTTTACCTATTCTCTAACAAGTGGCTTGGGCCTTTAGATTAGAATGCAGTTGTTTCCCAACATATACCCTATTAAGATTCTTCACAAGTTAATCGTTCACTTTTTAAAAAATATCTTCTAAAACTGGCAAAATAGGGGGAAGGAGTCAAAATGTTTCTTAAACACTTGTAAAACTCTATTCCTTATTCACTAACATCATCCACAGTTTGTTAACTATGATGAACTACTTTTTTCACAAGAACTATTATTTGATTGTTAGAAAAACACATGCAACCTTTCACCTTGGTTCAGAGCAGTTTCCAGTTTTCTAAATTGAGAAACCACTTTTTAGTTTGTTCATCATTTCAAAGCTGAAAAAAAACTATACATATTATATTATGTGTGATATGAGTAGGGGTATCTAGGTAGTCCCAGAATTCCACAAGTACAATCTTAAACAAGATTTTGTCCTATTGTATTACTACAAAAACTTAAGAGCAGACCTCTTTTTATATAAATGAAACCATTCAAAATTTACAGCAGCAGTTTTATTGTGCAGCGCCTTGGTTTTCATCTTGCAAATTAGTGGCCGCCTTATTTTATGGATCATTTTGTAAAAGCTATATATACTGGAGCAAATGGGTCTTTCATATTTTGCGGAGGTCTGAAAGTTTTCCCATTTCACCTCCAAATCCACTGTGGAAAACCTCACTATATATGTAAGTACATCTTAAATTTTCATTATTAATTACTAAGCAGCATCCATATTATAAATACACACCATTGTAACATTGAGCTTAACTGCACATTGAGGTTAACTATACATATATTTTTTCTGAGCTATCAGCAGAAATCAGTTTTAATTGCATGTGATGTGATGCCATTGATGAAACAAGTTGCCATGTCAACATACAATGGTTGATTCAAATCTGGTTATTCTTGTAACTGTTTGCCTTAAATCACTAATTGTTGGAAGTATAAGTAGCTTCTAATTAAATTTTCTAACTTTTTTACCATCCCCTTAGAGTTCTGGAGCTGCTATTTGCCATAGATATATGTAACCAAGGCTAGATTAGCCAAAGTGTCTTTATAGAAGTAAGAGCCAGCATCATGTAGCGATCTGCCACTTTGGAAACATTTGGAAAGTTTCAAAACACTGCTGGTGCTGGCGCTTACTAATATGAAGGCATTCCAGCCTACATTACATACGTCTGTGGCAGGCAACTAGAAGTGAAGAGCATCTCCTGAACTTCTTGCCGAAGCACTTTTACATAGAATACACAGAAAAACACAATATTATGAGTCACTGCAATAAGAACCCCAAAGAATGACTGCAAACATCTTAAAAAGGGACTGGAGCAGTAAAAACAAAAACAATGAAAATGTCATTTATAGCTACTTCAACTCCTAAGTATACCCCCAAACAAATCCCCTAAACTTTGTTCAGATGTTTACAGAAACCATAGCAGTTTAATTTGCAGTGCTACTTCTTCCACTGACCCTTTTTCTGCTTTTTCTGTGTTTGTAATATTTCATGACTTCCTCTATCTTGTTAAGGTGTGGACCCTGAGCTGTATGAATTAACAACCTCTAAACTGGAAAGCTCCAGCACATCCAGTCATGTGGCTGATGCATTTGCAAGACTCATGTCTACAGTAGAGAAGACAAGCACATCTGCAAGGTACAGATTGGTGTCTGGGGGGATAATTGCACTGCAGCAGTGTGCCTAGTGTGCAATCATTGCATCATTCTGTAGACTAGTGGTTGGTAACCTAAACAACCCTTTAAGACTTGCCAGTTGCTTTGATTAAATTAAAGGGTATGCTTCCATATAATCATCACCATATAATCTGTTACCACTGACAGTGTTATTGTGATAACCTGAGTACGATTTTACTCTCAATCCTAAAATATATAGTAGTACAGTCGACGTCATTTAATCGGGATACTGATAATCGGGATTTCTGCTTAAATGGGACAGAACTCTGGGAGACGGTTCTTCCCAATGCTATTTTATGTTGTTTAGTTGGGACGTCACTTCATTTAATTGGGATACAGTATGTTCTAATGATGAACAGAGATCGCTTTTTAGAGCAAGACAGGTTGCGTAGTGATTACGCTGTTACTTGTGTAAATTGCGTAAACCACGTTGAACTCTTAAGTGCTGGAGTCTCTTGTGGCTTCTCAGGCTACTGTGGCAAAAAGTTGGCGTGGCAAAATCGCAGGTGTCTCGCCTTGTGAGTTGTGATACAATGTGATTTCATTCTTTTTCATTTCATTCAAAAATAAAAAAAGCAATTTCTTTTTGTTTTAGGAATAAAAAAAAATGCATTTAACATTTATTCATAATGTGATGTGGTTTCATTATTTTTATTTTAATTTAGAAATAAACAAAACAGTAGAAAATACTTCTCTCTTGTGCATGTTGTAAATTATGAATGTAAGTGTGACTAAGGTCTTCTCAAATGCCTCTCGTTTAATTGGGGCAATCGCTTATTTGGGATCATTTTACATCTCTCGGCATCCGATAAAGTGGCGCCGACTGTATTAGACAAATGAGTAATATCTCAAATTCGGTACTACAATAACATTAGTAAATCTCAATTATAAGACTTCAATAGTGCTGTAGTTTAATACCACTAGATGGAGCTGATGACACTGTTGACATTAGAATGAAACCTTGATTATGTGTACGTACATAACAGGTTATTTTTCGAGTTATTAAATGGTTCATATGTTTTAGTACAGTATATAATTGTAGTATAGAACTGGTTATATGATTGTGATAAAACTTGGTTAGGGCATTCTGAATCAGGGAATATACTATAGACTAAATGGAACCTGTCCATTTTCAGTTTTAATAGGATGTAGATCATGGTGATCTACTTTTTCATGTTACCGTGTTCTAAATTAGGATTTATAGCTGTGACAGAGGATGTATGTTAACTTACTTTTTTCTTTCAATGTTGATATATACAGTATTTATCAATAACTATAGGTTTGCTTTACTTTACAACAGAACTCATTTTATCCACCTTGCACCTGAGATATGGGACAAAGTTTGTATTAAGGGGGGTTTAACCAGCAGAGTAGTGGTGGGTGGGGTTTATCCACGATAATATAATACTTCACAGCCCTTTTAGTGTTCAGTATGTCTTTAAACTATATATGGCATACTTTAAAGTAAGCTGTTCCTTCTTTCTTTGCCAACAGGAAACCTAAAACGGATGAGAACCTTAGTGAAGAGGCTGCCAAGGTGATCGCCAGCCTCCCTGACCTGTTCTTTATGCAAGCCAAGGTGCTGATGTTTCCGACCACATTGACACCTCTGACTTGTTCACAAGAACACGCAGACTAACCTCTGCAGCAAGCTTGACTTTTTTAAAAAATATAATTTTAATAAAATCCCAAATTACCGGCTTCCTTAAATTGAAACATACACGTTCACATGAATTGTTGTTCAGCATCTCTGTAAAGGTATAAATACAATAAGAAAATGTATATTTATTTATTTATATACCTGAAGTCTTAAAAGTTCTGTTTATATTCGAAGAATCAATCTGTAAATAATCAGAGTGAAGATTTTTTTTGAAGATCTGATAATTACTATTCATTTGGTTCTTTCTGCCGTGCTGGGGGTGTAAACATTTCTGTCTTTGTGAGATAACACTGGTTGAGTCCTTCATGGAAGGCATGAGAATAAAACAAACAAACAAAAAAAAAAAACAACAGAACTTGAAAGCCTCACTGCCTGCTATATCCAGGTGAATGTTTTCCTGTTGTGTTAATTGTTGTTGGTTTCTTTTTTATGTCGATTTTTATTTTTATTTTTTTTAAACTGCAAAACTTACACATTCTGTCTTTTTTGGTGTTTTTTTTGTTTGTTTGTTTTTGTTTAAAAGAATATTATTTATAGGTAGTGGCTGCCTTTTCTTACCTTCTCCCAAAATTACTAACTACTTTTAAGATACCTTTTTATTTTATGGTTTGAACCACTGATATAGAAACAAAATAATCAAATGTGAGTAGTTTCTAGTGATAATCAAATTGAATCAATCACAGGGAATGAGGGACCAGTAATAGCTTCAAAGTCGGGTTAAAAGCTGATATGTTACAGGTGTTTTTTTCTGTTTTCTTTTACCACTGTACTTATTTTAATGAGGATTTTGCACATTGTAAAGATGAGATGGATGTAATCATAGTTCGCTGTGGTTTTAAACTGTGTACAGTAAAACTATGGACTGTAAATGTATGGGAAAATTCCTATGGAAAAACAATACACTGAAGAGCCTGTCAAAAGGTTAAAATGCATGCCCAGGTTCTTGTGCGACTTTTGTGTGTACATTTACTTTTAGTGTACACAAAAAAATAAAATTATTTAAGAGAAACCTCCTGGTTTGTGTAGACTTATTTTCCCTGTTTGCATTTTAACTGTCTGAAAATAGAAACCATGATGGTGTTTTTTTAGGTGCTTGTGACTTAGTGGAAATGAAAGGTTACATGAGTAACCTGCTGTTCAGTCCTGGGTCTCTCAACTCCCAGTTGTGCTGAATTATGTTAATGCTAAAAATATGTATGGATTTGGATTTCAAAGCCGGGGTTTTCTCTCCATTAACTGATCTTAAAAAAAGATTGCTAGTTTAAATGCAGTGTAAGCTAAACTACTATGGACAACCATATTTAAATTATTAATGCAGAATCCAATCTCTTGAGTTACTGTCAATGGCCAACGGTGCAGCACTTTTCCCAGACTGCTGTATAACTATAATACATTATTTTAAACTGTGTGCGCTTAGTACAGTGCATTCAAAAATCTGAAAATGTTGATGTTTTATAATGGGGTCAACAGTATATTATCAAATACAAAGGGTGAGACAAATTTTGCCATGGGCAGATGTTTGTATATATAGATTTCTGAATCTCTTTTGCCTTTGGTTTCCATGTTATAATGAAAAGTGTCATCTGAAATAAGAGAATATGGTAAGAGTTTATTTATCCATTGTAGGATTATATCAGTAATTATTAACCAAGTTGTAGTTGCACTGCCCATTCCACAATACTGCACTGAAACTGTATCTTTATGTTTGATTAATGTAAGTCTGGAGGTTGGATTGCCACAGCAGAGAAGCCTGGAATGCTACACACTATCAATAATTTATGTTGCTGTTGTTGGAACAGAAATAAAAAAGTAAAGGCACAATGAAACCTCCATATACTTGTTAGCAGTAATAATAAACTCTAATAATAAGCTCTGCCTTTCTTACCAGAAACCATGTGTTTGTGATAAGCACAGACGGTCCTATAGCTACTGTAATTATTCTTTCTGCAGAGGTATGGTATGGTGTATATATATGGGTTGTAAACCTTGTAGGAAATCTGTCCACAGACACAGAGTAATGACGTTTGTCAGGTGGAGGTGCCTGCTAGCCATATCGTAGAGGAGAAAAACAAATTACCATATTTCAAGAAAAAATTAATTAATCAAATTCTTGAGGAATTTGTAAAAGGAATTCCTAGACGTCTTTTTGGTAGACCAGTGATATTGTAAATATATTTGCTGGCATTGTAGCTTTTTAAAGCTGATGCAATTTTTATATCCAAAATCATTTTGATAGACTTGCTTTGGTAGATTAAAATGAACCAGAAAATGAAAATACATATTTTAATGATTTTGTTTAAAAAGACCGCCTTAGTAACACGCTCCATGCTGGAGTCATCTATTGTAAGTACCACTCTTTGTAAAGGTTAGATGGTTTGTTTGATAATCAAAGCTGTCAATCCCACACGCCTGTGGCGCTGCTCACACATATCAAATCACCCTGACTAAGCATCTCATCCTCATTCGTTTTTAAATTGCCAATCACAATTAACCCTTTTGGTGCTTTGCTGATGTTCTTGCTCCTGGATTCTTTCTCATAGCTCTTTCTCAACAATGTTTTGATCAAATTGTAGTTTTCTACTCAATTCTACTGCCGGTCAGCACGTCTGCTCTGTGTACAGTATATGGACAAAGTTTCCATTAGAGTTTCAATGCCTTTATCTTGGAATACAAATACTGAGACTTGAAATATGTTGATAGCATTCAGTGTCAGGAGAGCCACACTGATATAGAGGAAGGGCAAGACCACCGCCCTTTCTTTTTTAATTACATTCACAATTTGCAAGGACCTAGACTCGGGTTCACCACTTAGTGAAAACTTTTTTTTATTTGTATGCCATTACTTTTGAGATAATTTAATGTATTCTTATTGTTCAGTATTGTGTGTGGGGCAATATAGCAGTCATGTTGTTCTTCATTGCTAAAATGCATGGGGTCAATTTTGGAGTTTCTAAAAAAAACTACTAAATAAGTGGGCTCGGATATAAAGGGGTTTACAATGGGCAGTTTCGTCTTTGGAGAAGCCAAGGACTGAATGATACAACAAGGGTTACATGCAAGTGAAATATTTAGCTGTTTTTACACATTACATCACCTGTATGTTCCTTGGATAATTATTCATTTGTGGTCTGTGTGTGTGTTTTTTTTGACATAATGACAGTTTGGGAATAAGTGGTCGTAGTTTATTTTCTTAATAGTTGCTTCAGTTTCACCCCTATCCTCCCACCCATTCCAAACAAGCACACTCTCCTGTTATTATCTGTGACAGGTGATAAATGGCATTTACATGTCCTGTTCAAGAGGAGGCAACCCAGAAAAAAAAAGGATTGTCTTTTTTTCACATGGTGCTTTTGTTGTGCAGTGAAACCTCCATTTTAAGGCCAGGACCAACAAAGGGTGGTAAGTAAATGCTGTAACAAATTAATAGCATAGGATTTTGATTATTAAAAAAAAGTGTTTGTTTTTTCATTTTTTTTTTCACTGGTTGTGGTATTATTTATTTTAGTTTAAGGCAAACTGTTCTTATTTTCAGTTTACTGTACGTTTTGAGATGTCAATATCAAATGGCAATGAGTTTTTTTTACTTTTGGCCTCAATACTGAATAGAGGGGGTGGCCTTAATATCATGACTTTACAGTGTCCTTAACAGGAGCAAATCAGAACTGTAAAAAAGCTGACTTAATTTTAAAGTGCCGTTCATTTTGAAGTTGTCTCTATTGAGGTAGCCTTAAACAGGGTTTTGCTGTACTTCATGTGTTTCATACTAGAGAAATTCTGAATGTCTCACATTTAGCTAATTTTACTTAAAAAAAAGGAGACAGTCAATATTTGATTGAGTAATATGTTTAAATGATAGCTGATCTCTCATACACAAATGTAGCTTGGTTTCATAGTCATTAACTGAAATACATTTGCTAAAATAAATTTAAAACCACTTATAATGCGGTTGGCCACATGGTTCCTGTTGGGAAAATGTTTAACTTTGTAATGAATTTTACCAACACAATGCATGGCATGACAAAGAATTGTAAGCACCGTCCCCAGCAGGTGTTCATTGTATAAATCGCATGTAGATGGAAAGGCACTGTAAATATCAAAAGGCAGCACAGTCATAGGCTAAGCACATGTGGAGGCACATAGGGGCAGCAGTGTGGAGTAGTGGTTAGGGCTCTGGACTCTTGACCGGAGGGTCATGGGTTCAATCCCCGGTGGGGACACTGCTGCTGTACCCTTGAGCAAGGTACTTTACCTAGATTGCTCCAGTAAAAACCCAACTGTATAAATGGGTAATTGTATGTAAAAAAAAATAATGTGATATCTTGTAACAATTGTAAGTCGCCCTGGATAAGGGCGTCAGCTAAGAAAGAAATTATTATTATTATTACATGTGCCTCTGCTTTCTCTGTCTCTTTCTCTCACTTGCACATCAATAATTTGTGGAAGGAGGGTGAGAGGAAACCAGAATTTGGTGCAAAAGAATGCACGTGAACAGGCAGCACAATGCTTTCAGACATACAGAAATCAAATATTTACTACAGGTTCAAAAGATTCATTATTTGGTCAAACCCATGTAATGTGTTGCTTCATTAGTATGACACTTTATGTTTCAAAATGCATTTGAACAACTGCAAATTTTGAAACACCGGGCCCTTATCTCCAGGCTTTAAAATAAATACATACTCATGAAACTCTTCTAGACAAATTGGTTGTATTTATTTAAACAGCCTTTGAGAAAACTCAGCTGGTGAGTAAAAACTGTGGATAAGACACATGAAGTATCTCCCCAACTACTACT
The DNA here is from genome assembly GCF_902713425.1 of Acipenser ruthenus. NCBI lineage: Eukaryota > Metazoa > Chordata > Actinopteri > Acipenseriformes > Acipenseridae > Acipenser > Acipenser ruthenus. The sequence goes on along the minus strand of NC_081194.1, from coordinate 50,785,395 downwards.
GAAGCCTCAGTATACCAAATTAGGTAAAACCACTTACTGTAGATCTCTTCTCTACAGTATATTGACATGAGCATTTTAAATGCTATAACCCTATGACGGCTCACTGAGGACTTGGATAAAGTATCTCATGATTTGAACATAATGGTTTAAAATATCAAGATCCTGAGATAATTTATCAAATTTTTATGTATTTATTTTTGTCAACATATCTGTATAAACTCCAACTAAATACATTCTGAAGCATTTTAAAGAAAGGCTTCCAGACCAAATGATTGTCAAATAATCATTTTAGAGTTACTAAACTGTATATTCAACCACTGAGTTATGGGTGATTATTTCTTTACCCTACCTTTTGTCAATTTAACACACATCTATTCAGTAAGATGTTGGTCATTTCTGTGTTTCTTTAAGAAGTAAATTGAAAAAACATTTACTCTGAAAACATATACAAAGTACAATCAGATTAGATTAGTGGTAAAGTTCAGACAGGAGTTAATCATTCAGCTTCAACTCTTTGCTGATAGAACTCCATAATAAAGCAGTTTACAGCAGTTAGCTGTTTTGTAATTGCCATTTTATGCAGGTGATTTAAACACTAATTCAAAAAAATAACTAACAATAACTAGAAGAGGTGCCTCATGTATGGTCCCAATAAAATCTTGGTGAATATGCTGTTCCAATGATTGTCCTCTCCTTCCTGTACAAGCAGGTTCAGTGGAGGTCTTGTAGTTAGCAAAACATCCTCAGAGAAGGTTTCGACTAGAAGTCATTTTAGTGTCTTTGAAAGCATTTCTAAATCCAGCACTATTGCGTGATTAATAGTTCCAGATGATTCTCGGAGAAGGCTGGCTGAAGTCTATGTTTTGTTCAAATTCAATTGCACCTAAGAGAGCTGTTTTATTTAAATTTTAATAATTTGGTTTTGCTTGTTACTGATTGGGTGTGATTGCGTAATGCTTTTGCTGTCTTCTAGGACCTCCTTGGAATTAAGACTGTAATTGAGTTGAGATGCAAATGGATCAGTCAAGTATTTTTAGCATCCTACAATTCAAAACGCAGAAGGGTAGCAATCCTAATCAATAAAAATATCACTTTTCAACTCATCAGACCCTGAAGACAGGTTTATATTAATTCATGGATTAATCCGTGGTGAGCGCTATACAATCTTAAATATATATGGTTCCAATACTGACTCCCCTGATTTTTTCCATTCAATATTCAAACTCCTAGGAAAACTTTCCTGACTAGAATAATTATTGGAGGAGATTTTAATGCAGTTTTAGACCCACGTCTTGATAGATTCAATACATCAAATAATAATAATCCATCAAAAGCCACAGAGACCATTAAAGGATACATGACTGAATATGGTATAGGGGATATCTGCCGATTATACTACCCGGATGAACAGGATTATTCTTACTTTTCTCCATACCATAAATCATGAGATGGAGGTTCAATACCTCTCTACTAGCTGACCCTGAATTCAATGATTACTTCTTAAAGGAATGGTCTGAATTCTTGAAATTCAATGATACCCCTGATTTGCTCACCTTCTCTGCTATGGGAGACTGCCAAAGTAGTGCTTAGGGGAAAGATAATTGCCTTTGGCTCCATAAGGAAAAAAAAAAGAAAATGAAAAGAGAAAAATTCTAGAAAATAAAGTAAAATATTTAGACTTCATCTTCTTGCACTAACGACATCCACAGGTGCTTACTAAATTTGAATTTAATAAACTGATATAATCTGAAACGGAATAAACACATTTTTAGAAAAACTAAAAATACCTGCATTATCAGATCTTGATTCTAAAAAATTAGACAACCCACTGACTAATGAAGAGCTGCAAAAAGCAATGCCTGCCATGTCCTGTGGAAAATCTCCTGCCCAAGATGGATATCCAATTGAATGTTCTAAGCATTTTTGGTCTCTTATTTCCCATATTTTTTTTTTTTTTTAATGGTTAATCAGTTACATATTTCTAACTCACTGTCACAGCCTATGAATACAGCACTAATCTCTCTCCTGGTAAAAAAAGGTTAAAGATCCGGCACTCTGTGCTAATTATCGTCCACAGACACAAAAATAATTAGTAAATCCATTGCATTAAGATTAGAAAGTGTTCTTCCAGGTCTCATTCACTGAGACCAAACAGGGTTTGTAAAAAACAGGCAGTCCCCAGATAATGTCAGGGGGCTTTTTAACATCATACACTTAGCTACAAAAAGTAACAATCCCACTGTGGTAGTCTCCCTGGACGCAGAGAAGGCTTTCGACAGGGTCAATTGGTCTTATTTATTTACTGTTCTAGAAAAATGTGGTTTTGGAAAATATATTCTTGACTGGATTAGGATTCTATACAGCTCACCCCATGCCTCAGTTATTACAAATGGAATAATTTCACAACTATTTAGAGGTACTAGACAGGGCTGTCCACTCTCTCCCCTGTTATTTGCTATTTTCATCGAACCCCTCGCTAAATATAAATCATAAAATAAGTCTGTATGCTGATGATATCTTACTGTTCATCCAGCTGCCTTTAAGTTGGTTTAGGTGGGATGCTTTATCTCTAAATCTCCCCTTCAGATGGTCACCAAATGGTATTAAATACCTTGGAATTCAAATCTCCCCTACATTTGCTGCAGTTCAGATGAATATATTGCCCAAATGTGATTATTTATTCTCCATGGTTCCTACCTACCCTAAAACCCAGTGGTTTAACACTCAACCAGGCTATTACTAAATTTGATTGGAAACATAAGAAACCACAGATTAAATTAGCTACACTTCAAAGTTGCAAATCTTCCTTTCTCCCCTGCTCTGTGTATACTTGGGAATCTATCAGAATTGGTGTATATATATTGGGGTGTGCCGGCATAGAGCACATGGTCTGTTTTTCCAATTATTTATGCATTTGATTACTCAATTTATTTTTATATATGGGACTGTAGCTAAGAACCTCAGAAAACATGAGGAATGTACTTCCTGTAAAATACAGTAAAAACTCACTTCAAGCCACTTTTTTAGTCTTGATTTACTCCAATTGACAGCAGTTAAAGCAACCTTCAATACAAGGCCACCTCTGTAATCAGTATTCAGACCATCATCGGCAGTCACAAACGTAGCAAACTTATGTAATAACAGCAGCTATAAGCTATGGTATCTGTGTAATGCCTGGGAGTTCAGTGAATTGAATTGAGCAGTATAAGCTGATTTATAGCTTGTCTGGTAGTTTTAATACCAGCCACAGGGGCCAGCAGTGAGTCCCTGAGAGAGAGAGAGCGTGAGCGAGAGAGAGAGAGCGAGAGAGCGAGAGAGAGAGAGCGAGAGAGAGAGAGAGAGAGAGAGAGAGAGAGAGATGCAGACAGTTCATCTAGCTGCTGAGTGGGAGTGGTTAGACTTCCTTATCAGGGACAGCTTGAAAAGACAAAGATAGTTTACGAAACTGAAAAGCCAACAAAACACAAACTACACAAAGGAAATTGTTTCTAAAGACAGCAGTCTCAAGAAAATAGCACTTGTCTGAATAGTGCTACTTAATGAACTGGTGATGTGTTTTAAATAAAATCAGTATTTAATAATATACACAATGCAATTACTAAGTAATAGTGTTTTCTTAACCATCTTTTATTTTCAGCTTTATGCCAAACATAACTGAAAGTATGGAAAAAAGCTTCAGTCATCAGTAGCCACACACAAAAACAATGTGGTTTTACAGTTTGTTTATAACCGTCATCCGTATTTTGAGCATGTCGCATGTGGCACAATTGCTGCCGGGGGCTGACTGAATGTCGTGTTAGACCCTCCTGTTTGTTTGAGCTCTTGGGTCACTGCTGCTGAGGAAGAGCAGGCAGGCGTGTCTCTTTGTTCTCCCCTCACTGGGTGGCCAGACCCTGCTGTGTACAAGACACAGAACTGAACAAAATAGGTTGAAATCTTTACCAGACAGAAAGCAAGCTAGAAAAGCCACTTCCATACATACACTTTTATATATCGGGAGGGTTCAAATGAATATGTACAATGGATTTTATTGAAGCAAAGCTTTAAACGTAAGCAAGACACAAGCAACAACAATCTTTTGTATATTAAAGACAGGTATGAGCTTCATCTTGTGTGATGGGGTATAATGCCCCCAATGAGCTTGTTTGCCCTGAAAGTGTCAAATTACTTCTGCATATGTGCCATTATCTGACATGCATTAGATCAGGGACACAGGGCGCACCAGGGGTGTAGACAGGTTTATGAATATGCATGACAAGCCCCATATATCAAATACAATGCCTTTCAAAGCTATTTTGATCTAATTACCCACTAACATTGACGAGCGTTTACGACATCACATAACATTTTGAAATGAGGAAAGCAAAGAACGAGCAGTCAGATAACAGTACACAGCCAGCACTGAATTTAGCAGAAAGCTTGATAGAAAAACACAGAGAAAATGAATACAGCTCAATATTAGTGCAGCTGAGCTCAGGGTAATTGCCAACATTAGAAAAAGGCAAAGGAATGGATAATAAGAAGCAAATTAAGCAAACTTTATCCATAGTTTTCGGATAACTGGAATGTTTGCCACTAAAAGCCTGACACAATATCTTAATTACTTCTGAGTCACGCTTATTAAACTTCATCAAGCACAGAGGTCCTAAAAAAGTGAGCTGAAGAGCTTGGCTTGCTCCTGTATACAGGTTTCTCACATAGATGTAGATAACAGCAGTGTACAGTAGATCTAGTGCTGGAAATGATGTTGCTCTCTCTTAAGAAAGTTTACAAATGAGAGGAGGCCATCTTGCTCATTTGGTTGTTAGTAGCTTATTGATCCCAGAATCTCATCAAGCAGCTTCTTGAAGGATCTCAGGGTGTCAGCTTCAACAACATTACTGGGGAGTTGGTTCCAGATTCCCACGATTCTCTGTGTAAAAAGGTGCCTCCTATTTTCTGTTGTGACCCCTGGTCCTTGTTTCTTTTTTTAGGTCAAAAAGTCCCTTGGGTCGAAATTGTCTATACCTTTTAGAATTTTGAACGCTTGAATCAGATCACCGCATAGTCTTCTTTGTTCAAGACAGAATAGATTCAGTTATTTTAGCCTATCTGCATATGACATGCCTTTTAAAACTGGAATAATTCTGGTCTCTCTTCTTTGCACTCTTTCTAGAGCAGCTATACCCTTTTTGACCGCTCGTTTCTGAATTGTAAAACTGCCAGAATTGTGTCTTCAGTCAAGCCCAGGGGGTAGGCATCTCAACACTTCCAGTTCAGCCATGTCTTTATTAATTAGATTAAACAAATTAACCCTGTGACCAGGTCCTAAAGCACCTAATTATTTAAGTAGGCCTCTAAAAGCCTGGAATAGCACACTAGGACCAGAGTTGGCTACCCCTGCACAAGGCTTTTTTTTGCATCTTGTTATTAAATATTAGTAAGTGGCTATGAATGTCTTCTCATTTCATTTTTTACGTTTCACTTACTATTTGATGTGGTTTGCAATCATTCGGAGGTTGTGCTGCTCCAATATTGAGCTGTTACAACCTTTCTCTAAGTCTGCCTGGCTTTAATTGGCAGGACTGAACAGCTTTCTCCTTTCCTTTTAAATCAACTGATAATGTGCATTTTCAACTCTGCCAGCCCCACTTACTCTACATTTATATAGACAGAGAGCAGGTGTTTGAAAGGTCACACGTCGCATGATTTGAATGGAATGAAGTGTGGAGTAGTGGTTAGCTCTGGGCTCTTGACCGGAGGGTCGTGGGTTCAATCCCTGGTTGGGGATACTGTTGCTGTACCCTTGAGCAAGGTACTTTACCTAGATTGCTCCAGTAAAAACCCAACTGTATAAATGGGCAATTGTATGTAAAAAATAATGTGTAAAAAAATAATGTAATTGTATGTAAAAATAATGTGATATCTTGTAACAGTTGTAAGTCGCCCTGGATAAGGGCGTCTGCTAAGAAATAAATAATAATAATAATAATAATAATAATAATAATAATAATAATAATAATAATAATAATAATAATAATAATAATAATAATAATAATGAAGAAGGCTGTTTAGTGCCGGTGTCAGAGAACATTTGGAACAAATTATTTTTACAAATACAAAGTATCCATATCCATTCCCTAACCCTAACCTTAAAATTATACCATCCAGTCCACTGACAGGTCCGGTCTCACCTACAATAATACAACAGCCATATAACATAAGAAAGTTTACAAACGAGAGGAGGCCATTTGTCCCATCTTGCTCGTTTGGTTGTTAGTAACTTATTGATCCCAGAATCTCATCAAGCAGCTTCTTGAAGGATCCCAGGGTGTTGGCTTCAACAACATTACTGGGGAGTTGGTTCCAGACCCTCACAATTCTCTGTGTAAAAAAGTGCCTTCTATTTTCTGTTCTGAATGCCCCTTTATCTAATCTCCATTTGTGACCCCTGGTCCTTGTTTCGTTTTTCAGGTTGAAAAAGTCCTTTGGGTCGACATTGCCAATACCTTTTAGAATTTTGAATATTTGAGTCAGATCACCGCGTAGTCTTCTTTGTTCAAGACTGAACAGATCCAATTCTTTAAGCCTGTCTGCATATGACATGCCTTTTACCCGGAATAATTCTGGTCTCTCTTCTTTGCACTCTTTCTAGAGCAGCAATATCCTTTTTGTCGCGAGGTGACCAGAACTGAACACAATATTTTAGATGAGGTCTTACTAATGCATCATAAAGTTTTATCATTACTACCCTTGATTTATTTATTTATTTATTTATTTTTAATAATTTAGTCGTTGCCAATTATTTTTTATTATTTTCTCCCCAATTTGATATGGCCAATTATTTTTAGGCTCAGCTCACCGCTACCACCCCTGCGCTGACTCGGGAAGGCGAAGACGAACACAGGCTGTCCTCCGAAGCGTGTGCCGTCAGCCGACCGCTTTTTTTCATACTGCGGACTCACCATGCAGCCACCCAAGAGCTACAGCGTCGAAGGACAACACAGCTCTCGGGCAGCTTACAGGCAAGCCTGCAGGCGCCCGGCCAGACTACAGGGGTCGCTGGTGTGTGGTGAGCCGAGGACACCCTGGCCGACCTAACCCTCCCTCCCCCCGGGCGGCACGCGGCCAATTGAGCGCCGCCCCCTGGAAGCTCTCGTCCTCGGTCGGCAAAGGAATAGCCTGGACTCGATCTCGTGAGGTTCAGACTATAGAGCGCATCCTGAACTCCACGTGGAGAAACCTTTACTGAATGCGCCACTCGGGAGCCTCAACTTCCCTTGATTTAAACTCGACACTTTTCACACTATATCCGAGCATCTTGTTGGACTTTTTTTTATAGCTTCCCCACATTGTCTAGATGAAGACATTTCTGAGTCAACATAAACTCCTAGGTCTTTTTCATAGATTCCTTCTTCAATTTCAGTATCTCCCATATGATATTTATAATGCACATTTGTATTGCCTGCAAGCAGTACCTTATACTTATCTCTATTAAATATAATTTGCCATGTGTCTGCCCAGTTATGAATGCTGTCTAGATCATTTTGAATGACCTTTGCTGCTGCAATGGTGTTTGCCACTCCTATTTTTGTGTTGTCTGCAAATTTAACAAGTCTGCTTACTATACCAGAATCTAAGTCATTAATGTAGATTAGGATGAGCAGAGGACATAATACTGATCCCTGTGGTACACCACTGGTTACCTTGCTCCATTCTGAGGTTTCTCCCCTAATCAGTACTTTCTGTTTTCTACATGTTAACCACTCCCTAATCCACGTGCATGCATTTCCTTTAATCCCTACTGCATTCAGTTTGAGAATTAATCTTTTATGCATGTTGTCAAAAGCTTTCTGGAAATCTAAATAAACCATATCAATTTACTAGCATTATACATACATCATTTAGATAAAAATAGGATGAATAAAAAAAAAATGCATATAGGGGGTACAAATGTTTGCTGGTGGGAACAAATAGTCTTTCCCCTGGGGGAATTGATATTCGTTTACATCAGCAGTACGTTAAAAGCCAAGTGAAGGCAGAATTAGAGAAAAATATTCTAACCTTATATTGGAACATCAGAACCCCAAACCACTCAGAATGATTGAAAACTCCATACAATAGTAAGAAAAATGTATGAAAATAAAATATGTGAAGCTACTCTTTTAATGCTTCTTGATTAGTTTTACCTTGAATGTGTTATTCTTATAATAAAAAATTATGTTTATCTATGACAGACTGGGCAACTCAGGTCTTATACCAGATTTTACAGGTATAATGAAGTAGCTACTTGCTAAAGGACCTTGATGGAGGTTTAGTTGGTTCAAAGACCTGTTCTGGAAGGGCCAGATTTGTCCTTCCCTAAACTATGAATACATTTGGCTGTGAACTGCCACATCAACAGCAGCTCTTTATTGGATCAGTTTCTCCAACTGAATTCACCTGCATTGAATCAGAACAGCTCACCGGAAACCTGAACTGAAAATGAAGCAAACAAATTATTGTGATGAAATCAAATTGAAATTCAATTATGTCACGTTCCACTTTCCCCCTACCCTTGGGTGAGCCAACGGCCTATTAAACCCCAGGATGTAGCGCATCATTATTAAAATGTTCTGAACCACGTGGATCTTGCAAACATGGCAGTTTAAAAGCCCTGAAGCAGTTAGCTGTAAAATAACTACAACATTTCATAGGCAGTAGGCACTTGTGAAGTCCACAGAATATACAGGGGTATTCATATACAATGCACATGATAAACAAAAAATATATATTACAGGACCCAGTAGAGTGGCCTCTCCTCACACCTTATTTTAAAACACAGCCCTTTCAGCTATGTATTTTTGTGTTCCCTGAAAAACGGACAAGGGTTGGAATGGGCCAAAATGAAATAATCAGATATGCATCACACACATTTAACCGTCACTGAAGTCAATTTTATAGGGTTGGATATGCGAGTGCTGACTGTACTACCATTTTGTGGGTGGGGTGGGGTACAGGAAAATTATGTATATTATTACAAAAAATAGTACAATGTTCAGTTGGCTTTTTTGGAGGGTAAAGTTAGATGATTACCTCTTCACTCAAGGACATGAAATTGATGTAATTTCTTACTACATTTATGTTGCTTATTGTTTTTCTAAGAGTACTTGCGTTATTCTGCTGTTTCACAAATTTCTCCCCATCTCTGTGGATAAATCTTTAAATCTTCAGGCATTGTTGTTTGTTTTTGGTATTGACAAGTGTTTTGTTTATGTACTGATGGTAGAGCTTGTTTTTAAAAACTGAGGTTAGCAGTTTTATCATCAATCCTAAAGAAATGGGGAAACCTCCCAGTAGATAACCACTCATATATTCAACTGGTGACTGATGAGGAAGATGACAACTGCAGGAGTGTGCCATTTGAAGGAAATTAATCAAAACATACAGTAAACCAAACACTGAATTTGGGTGGTGAGCAAGCTGTGTAGACCAAAACAATGCACAGGGAGATACACAGAATTGATTATTTATCATCAAGTGCTGAAGGACACTTGATTAGAAACCAGTATTACCATTCTACAGGGCTTTTATTTCTGACAGGCAACAAAGCTTTTTGTGGGTATTCAACCAACTAGTCATTGCTTTTGCAATCTGGTCATCATGTAAATGCTGCATGTTATTGTTAAATAATGTATTGCAAACAGTAGTATTAAATACTTGTATCATCCAATTTCAGAATGCTGTTCTCATCGCTAGACAAACTGCTTTTTGTGTTTTGAAAAGCAAATATTAAGGACAATCGTTTTTGTTTAGATATTTGTGAGATACAGATGGTATTGTCGGAACATGTCCGTATAAATAATTTCCTGTTGTGTTTATTTCAGTAGTAAGACGATGAACGATCAATGCATTCAGTACAATCGGTGCATATCATGCCAGGGGGTGAGGGCGATTTTGTATTTTCAGGTCATTTTTTTTTTTTTTTTTTACAACCAAAAAAGTTGCATGCACAGTATTATCATTAAGGTGCTTTGCATCACAGATAGTGCTTATTTCAACATGACAAAATGCATTGGCCACAAATATAACACTATTCAAACATGTTCTGAACTGTTTTCCCTTTAATTGGATAACAAAAGTGTGTTAAATATGTAATTGATTGCTCCGCAAGTCTTGGCCATGATCACTACCAGACACTATCTTGGTAGAGGGAATAAGGGGCCGGGTGTTCTCCATGCCCCGCCCATGATGCATCCAGATCAGAATCTCAAGCTCTATACTGCTGCTGGAATATTCTATTCAAACAGATGCATTTAGCCTCAGTAAAAACTACAGCAGAATTTAAAAACACATTGGGATTGGAGGGAGTTCCTACGTCTGTCACACAGCAACTTTAAATCATCACTTTAAAAATGGTCACACTGCCATTGCGTTTATTATCCCAATTTACATTACTGTTCATTTCTTTCAGTAGCACGCCAATATAAATTTCGACAACAGTTTCTATAGTTACCAAACTAATAAACAACTTTTAGAGAGGAATGGCGAAACCAGATGAAAACTACAGACTCATCCATGCAAGTGTCACTTTGGGTGAAACGAAACCAACTAAACCTTTACATTCCATTCAAATTAAACATACAAAACTAAATCCAAACAGTTTTACATTGTGATAAATGGATTCATTGAGTACAGGGAAGAAAGACATTGTCATCTCTAGACCAGAAAGGGTTAAAACAAAACACCTTGTGACTTGACAAAGTTTCTGATACTTTTACCTAATCATAAAAGTAGCACAAATGAACCACTGTGGTACATGTCCAAAATCTTATTTTATATTTTATGATATCTCATTGTCTTCTCAAAACACACATGATTCAGCAAGGTTGTACTCGAGCTGCTCAGTGGATAAACAGAAAAAATGACTCATTAAATTGTTTTTACAGTTTATTGTACAATATAAAACTACAAAAGACTGCTCAAATTTCATGTACATCTGTTCCATTTTTTTTGTACTACAGTCCATACCTTGTGAATACAGTAATCTGACCACCCCACCCCCACCCAGATGAATATGTTGGTAATATTGCATAGAAAAAAGGCACAGCTCCAGGGTCTGTGAAACAAATACAGCATTCTTTCAAAACAGCAGACAAACCCCCCCCCGATCCGACACACAAGTTCACACAACCACCTTCCTTTTTCCAGCTTATGACTAGAAACTGTGTACATAAAAGTATACTAGCATAACCCTTTTTATATACAAGTAATCAATGCTTTAAAACTGAAGCTCTTGATTTGTAAGCTTGGAGGTGTGTGGAAAGGGTGAACAATAAATCAATCAGACAGAAAAAACATGGCTTCCACCTCCTTTCAATACAAAATATTCATTTCTGCAGGAGTACATTCCTACCATACATTCTGGACACATTACAATCCACATGTTCGCTTCACAAAAAAATAAATATATTTACACAGAAAATAAAGAATAAATAACTTAATGAAAACAAAAATCACTTCAAAACCAAGGTTCTTTTTATTTGCAGGTGTCCCGTCTGCTCTCTCCATGTCATTTCATAATTGTTCAATTTACTTCTGTACAATAAATATTAGTTCCCCCACCCCCTTAATATATTACTTCTCCCCAGGCGTACTTCTGTATTCTCAAATGGCTGCACTGCAACTGCCCTTGATAAGGTCATTATCTATATGATGCAACCCCTCCAACAGAGTTAAATGCACATCATAAAACAGAAGAATAAATTACATAAAAGTATAAGAAAATGTGCTGCATCATGCGTTGGTTTATGTTTTGGTTTGGTTTTTTTTAACGTCAGTTTCGTTTTAAGAGGAGCGAAGCAGTTTTCTGACAGATACAAATTGATCTGCAATGCTACTGCCCTTCTGGCCTGTGGTAATCTTTATTAGCATTCACTTCAAAAGCACCCAAGAGCAGATGGGAAGACGTGATATTTGTGCAGGCTGGTTGCGAGAACCCTATGGTCAGCAGGAAAAAAATAAAAATACAAAACCATATAACTCTGAAAAGGCATTTTTGTCTAGTGTACTTGAAGTATATATAGAAACTTAAAGATAACCACTTTATACTGTGCTGACTTTTTTTTTTGTTAAAAATCATTCCTCTACATACAGTAAAAAAAAAAAAAATGGATCACATCTCAGATTGCTGCCTTTATAATGCACCTCCTCTGAGACACAGCTATATTTAATGTAGATGGCATGTGCAGAGGGGCCTTTGAGAGGGTGTGGTGTAAATGTGGGGTTTCCACATCAGCTGATCAGATTGGTTTTCAGGACTTTTTTTAGGCTGTAGCTGAGAATTCACATTTTAGGGTAAAGTATTACAGAGCTTAGAGGAATGAAAGGTAAAACAGCATTTGCAAACTATGAATGTGTCAGTTTAAGCATAAAAAATATTTTCCTGTGAATGGTCCCAAATAAGTCTACCAACACTGGCTTTCTATACACCAACTGAATACATGCCAGTCCCCTTTATGTGCTACCTTGTGTGAGATATCCTTTACAAATCCCTGCTTAAAGTGGTTCTTGAAAAACTTTAGCATGTCCCCTTTTTAAAAAAAATTGCAGTACGGACAAAGAATTAAGACCCCCAATCGAGAAAAAAAAAAAAAACATAAAACAGGAAAAAGGTGCAATTTAACTGCAGAAACAAATATCTTCGCGTTCTTTCATCATGGTGACTTTTCTAAAATCTGTGCAATTAGTTAAAATGCCAGTTTTCCATAAAATAAGACCGAACCAAAAATGTATCTGTGACAAGGAGAGAGCAGGGAAAAAAAATAAAAGGGATGGCGTAAAACATTATACAATAAAAAAATTCAAAATAAATTATAGAAGTCATTACTAAAATAAGCCATATGCACTTTCAACAATAAGCTGTAACTCTGCACACAAACAGCTAAAAAAAAAGTACCATTAAAAAGCTACACATGCCATAGTAATTTGGCAACAGCCATGATACGTTGCAATAGTTTCTATACTTAAAAACCAAAACATACAAGACAATGAATTAAAATATGCTTTTGGTGCAATTAGGCTTTTGAGAAGAAAAGTGGTAGATTCCAGGAAAAACTTGCATAGAAACCTGTATACCGCTGGTAAAATAAAAGAAAAGAAAAGAAAAGAAAAATCAAGTTTTGTTTTGAAATTGTAAAGCAGTTACAATCACTTAAACAAGTTACCAGTCATGTTACAAATGCCAAGTGATGTCATGTTGCTGGCTCCGGATTCAGGAGTGATGTCATGTTGCTGGCTCCAGATTCAGGAGTGATGTCATGTTGCTGGCTCTGCATTCAGGAGTGATGTCAGGTTACATACAGTCCATCAACTTCTATTTTCTTCATGTGAGAAATGGGATTCATGGACGTGATATTTAGACATACTGTACTTTTGTTTTAAAACACTGTCTAACACAGAGAATTATGTGCTTTAAGAAAGCTTAGGTTGAATGACACTGGAAGAACAAATGTTTTTTCTTGTATACTGCCCACATTAGGAATGTCAAGCAAGTCATATACTGTATAGCTGTAGAATGAAGACCACTTAAACAATATTTTTTTTGTATTACAATCAGAGTAGGAACATATTTTAAATTCTGAAAATAATTCAAATTGTTTCACTGCCGCAACCACATGATGCATTCGCATGTATTTTTATTTTTTTTCAGTCACTGTCTGCATCTTCAATTGAAAACTTAATGTAAGTAAACACGTTTTCTGGCCTTTCAACAAGAAAAATCAACCATTTCCTTTCTAATTTTAAAGCACAAAATGTCTTTAGCGGGTACTCGAATATATTAATACACAAATAAAATATTCAAAAATGTTAGCCAATCAATGCGTTTGAAAGTAATAGATCATTTAAGCCTTCCTTTAGTGGCTCTGGGTACTGAAAATCTTAGGTTTTCTGATTTCTCTCTTATCTAGATTAGTTTGTCACAGTGAGTGGTTAGCAAGAAAATGTATTGCCCATTTAGTAATACACAAACTTGAATTCTGCAGTTGTAGTTCACAATGGATTAATGTGTGAACCCTCTACTGAAATACCCTCACCTTCCCTAAAGCACATGTATTTACATCCAGTAAACTTATATTGCAGACTCGTTTGATCCAGTACTTGCATTATTCACATATAAAAACGCCATAATATTTGTATAAAAGTACAAGTCCATCTTGTATGTTTGAAGTACACAGGACGTCTTTGAGCATGTCCTGTCAAAATAGCTACTTCGAGTAGAAAACTTTTTTTTTTTTTTCCTTTTAGAAAACAATACCATCAAATTGCAGAATTAGAATTTGTACAAAAATAGAAAATACATTTGGGCAGCAGTTTTTAAACAGCTGTGTACAGTTAGATAATGCTGATAAGCACAGATCTGATAAATCAAAATGGGCCTTCTTAAAAATGTCCAGGTAAGAAAACACAAAAACCAAAACCGAAATCTAAATCTGAATTCTCTCATAATTTACCATTATTGAAAACAGAATCAACTGTACATGCAATTCAACTTTCTCTGTATATTCTTTGTGCTTAGTATTTTAAAAGTCCGGTCTTTGCACCAGAACATAACTGTTTGTGGGAATTGTTGTGTTTTCTACAAGTAGACATGTCTCGCAATGAAGATTTAAAATGGAAAATAAATTACACAGAACCAGAATTTACAAAGTGGTCATACACAGATGAAGGCACTCAAATTCTGCTAAAAGCCTAGTGTGATCCTCATTTTCTTTTTAGGCAAGCAAGGAAACATGCACAGTGTTGTACTGGGTGTCATTATCACCACTATAAAAAAAAAAAAAAAAAACTATACAAATACAAAAGTAAAGGCTTCTTGAATATTAGTTTTTTTCTGATCAAGAGCCAACAAGTACTTCCATTATGTGGTCGAGTTCTGCAAGGTCCATTTTGAAAGGCTGATTTGGGGTGACTGGTTGATTGTTATAAGGAGATAAGGTTTTGAGGAGATCGTCTGCTGTTACGGGGGCTATTTTGGAGGTGGTCCCCGTAGTGGTCGTGCATGGGTCAAAATCATACATAGAGGTGTCAATATCAGCAAACAGGATGTCGTCCAGGGCAAGGTCTGTAAGGAAACCAGAGGAAGTCGTAATCTCAAAGTTACTCGGGGACGTCGAGTCTATTAGCCTGGATTCTGCGACTGCTGATGTTTTGCTCTCCTGCTGCGTGACCAGTCCCTCAAACTTTTGGCTACAGACCTTGGTCTCAAGGTCTTTAGAGATCAATACAGTTGGTGGCAACGGCGGTGGCATTTGGGGAGCTGTCGCTGTCACTGCTGCGGTCGCAGGGGAGGTAGATGTTGGACAAAGCTCCTCTATTTCATCCAAGGCTGAGGAAAAGCTGTCTTTAATAGCCACTAGTGGGGGTGGTGGAGGTGGTTTGGTAGGCCCATCGTGCTGGGGTTGGGGAGTCAGACTTGTAGGGCTAGGTGAAGTGCAAAAAGAAGTAGCATCATCCTCCAGGAGAGAGGCAGGGGTGAGGCAGGACTCTAGTGGTGTAGTGCTTGTTAAAGCAGAGGGCTGGGCCGGCTGGGCTGATAGGCTGAAGGCTGGCTGGACCTCCCGGTAGCCCTCGTCAAGTGGGTCGTCTTGCGGCTGGGAGGCGGCGAAGAACATGGGCCGCGGGCTGCCCTCCTGTTTCAGCTCCTCCTGGATGCGCCGCAGCATGTTGTTGATGAGCACACGCTTCTGCAGGCTGGGCTCCGTCAGGGCCCGGTGGTTGTACAGCTTCATGAGGGAGATGTTGAAGACGGTCTGCCGCTGCAGGGTGTAGGACACCTTCGAGGGGCCGCCCCCCGCCGATGTCGCTTTGCCTTCCAGCCCGTCTTCATGCTCGTCAAGCTTCCGCTTTGCCCCTTTACCCAACATATATCTGCAAGAGAACAATACAAAGCAAGGACGGTTACATTTTTAGATCAGAAACAGCGGGCAGTGTTTTTACTTTGCTGGAACTGCATAGGCTTGTCACACTTTGCAGTATTGGCTGTTCATAAGAATAAGTGCAGAGTTGATCTTGAACTGTAGAATACTACACTAACTTTAATAGGAAATAACATGTGTTTTGTTCAGCCCTCTAGTCTAGGTCACTATACCAAAGCATGAGTATGCACACTATACACAGATCTATTTTAAACCCAGTGTACCTACTGTATACAAGCTCTCTCAATGAATTCTACTCTAAATGTTGCTGCAGTAGGTAAAAGGAGGGTTTGCAGAAGCATCCAGACACAGTTTATGTCAGAGTGCAGG
The DNA here is from genome assembly GCF_902713425.1 of Acipenser ruthenus. NCBI lineage: Eukaryota > Metazoa > Chordata > Actinopteri > Acipenseriformes > Acipenseridae > Acipenser > Acipenser ruthenus. Next base: position 50,769,130 of record NC_081194.1, on the reverse strand, counting down.
ACCGTAAGGAAGCAGACATCTGTTCTCATTCTTTAGAATATGCCTGTTTCGAATTTATATCAGCTTCAACAAAATGGAGACTACATCTCTTCCCCTAGTTCATACAGTACATTCCCCACATATGGTATAATTTTGGCTTCTGATTTTCAGCCTTTCTTGCTTGCGTAATTTAAAGCTATATTACAGTTAGACAGTGTTTACATGCTCGTATAACTTAAAACAGAATTGCAAATTGTGGCGAAATGTAAAGAAAATGGCTAAACACACAGAAAAATATGCCTGTGACCATAAGGACTTTGTTGTGGTAGACAAGGAAAGAAAGTACAATTGAAGTGTGCAAGTACTGTCAAGTTAATATTGTGAAAAAAAAATAAAAATGCCTACGAATTTTGGAAAGTAATCGAAAACAATAATTTCATACAGTGTATCAAAAATGAAAGCCTGAAATGACACGATTTACATAACTCAAAAATAGCTAAAAAAAAAAGCACCGAAAAATGAAATGAATAAAAACTGAAAAACAGAAGCCCTAATTAAATGATGAAATTTATGTAAATCAGAAAATGTTAAAGAAAACAAATCAAGGCTCAATAGTTTGTAATCTTTAGTGTATCTTATGTAACACTATGGGGCAACATTATTAAATATTACTTGTAATTTTAGATACTACCAATTTTTAGTTTTATTTCATTTGTTTATTTATGTTAAAGTCATATTTTGCCAACATAAAAAAAAAAGTAAGACATGAGTGAGGAAGATTTTATTTCAAATAGTGTTCCGTGGTATATCATGATACCAAAAATCCTACGATACCTAATATCGGCGTAAAATCAAAATATCGGTTTTTCGATATCGTGGGTTTTTTTTTGTGGAGCTTTTAAAAACAATATGAACTAAGGTTACTCATTTCCGCTTAGCAGAAATGACCAACCCTGTGCATTCTGGGAAAATTAAATTACTGCAGCAGTCATGGCGAATGCCAGAAAGAGAACCTTGATGCGGAAATATTTTGGATTTCAGCCAGATGACAACAATCTAGTTGATGGCGGACAGTCAAAATGTCAAAAGTGTTTTATGAAGTGAAAAACAAAAAGGAGGAAATGCCACCAATTTACTGAAACATCTTTCAGATCGCCACCCCAGTCTCTTTGCCGAAGTTTACTTTGACTGTAGTTTCTTCCATTCTTTTAGTTTAAGAGCATATTACTTATAAAAAGTCACAGCAAAGATAACACATAAAACAGTGCATTTCCAAGAAAGTGCAAAAATATGAAATTTGCCGACATGTCAGTAAAACTCTACCGCATGTCCAAAATGTTAGCAACATTTTTATATTTTCTTTGGATTTTGTGTTAATCTGTATTTTATGTGCATGTATGGTGATAGTTGTGAAAATCCTGTGATTTGAATTACATGCATGAGCCGTGGAAAGACCACAATGAATACAGACTTCACTGCCAGCATATGAGTTTCCCCAACAGGATCAATTTATTATTATTTATTTCTTAGCAGACGCCCTTATCCTGTCCTGTCTCTGTTCCGCTCTGAATGGCTAGTACTGTAGTATCACGATCACTTTCACCCTGTTCTGACATTGTTGACTTGAAGCAGTGCTAGAATGCTCTCATTCGTTTAAATGACTGTCAATCATCAAGACCTGCACCGACTGTGCACTTTCATTTGCCAGCTACAGCACCTATCATTCAAAGCGCCTACTTTGAAAATAGCAGGTTAAGGTGTAGGTAAGCTTTTGCTATAGGTATATGGTGACAGTTACTAGTTTGATTTGAAAATGGTTAATATTGTGCACAGTACCGACTGACAGCTGAAGTCTCCGCGGCAGGACGAAGCAGGCCCGTCGGCCTTGCCTTCCAGTGACACTGAAGCAGGAGAGAGGGGAGCTCTGACTCTGAATAATAAATGCAAGTTAATTCTGTTCAACTACTAATGTTTTGTTCTGTGCATATTTTTACTTGTAAATTTATGCTATAAAAGTCTGCGTATGCTGCATTTTCTACGGTTTACTTGCGAATTTTAAATTTTTTTTAATAGGATCTTTATCTTTACAAGGTATAGCACCGCTGTAACCAAATGTTATTTCAATTAGAATGTTGGTAACAATGGTCTTGTTGCATGTTGAATAAGATAAACAGGTTTCGCTAAATAAGACATTTCTCAATGAGACATTTCTCAAGTTTTTTTGTTTTTTTTTTAAAGCATAAAGGTCGACTTCACCCATTCTCTGCTTGAATTGAAAAATAAAGAAAAAAAACATTATTCTTTCTAAAATAAACATGGATATTAATTGTCGATTTGGCAAAAAAATTAAAATGGAATAGCAGCAAGCCTAGTTATATTGTACGAGACTTTTTAAGAACATAAGAAATATGACAAACAAGGGGAGGTCCATTTGGCCCATCTTGCTCATTTGGTTATTTATTGATCCAGGCAAGAAACTCATCAAGCCATTTCTTGCAGTAACCGTGTGAATCAGCTTTCACAACACTGTTTCATTTTTTTATTCCTTGCTCACATGTTTAGGGCATTTCTAAGATATCATGTAAAACATCTGGCCTAGTTATAAATAGTCTGCTTCAAGGAAAGTATTTTTGTGTTATTTTGTTACATATAAGAATTAAGAGATTCCTTGTAATTGAAGTATTTAAAAGCTGGCCAAAACACCAACTTTCTCTTTTTATATGCAATAAATAAAGAAAATGGTGTCTTTTACACAAAGTGTTGCGCTTTCTTACCCATTTTATTTGAATTTTATAGTCGGTGGCAATGACCTTTGAATACACTAGAACTGGAAATATTTAAACAGCAAGCATTCCACCATGCTGTAGCATTATTAACTGTGTATTAGCCTCTTATGCACTGTTCTCTTGCAAAAAGAGGAATTTGGCAGCCATTTAACATGTAATGGACATATGATCCAAGGTATCGTGATAGTATCAAATATCATGATACTGTGCATGGTATCATAATAACATAAGAAAGTTTACAAACGAGAGGAGGCCATTCACCCAATCTTGCTTGTTTGGTTGTTAGTAGCTTATTGATCCCAGAATCTCATCAAGCAGCTTCTTGAAGAATCCCAGGGTGTCAGCTTCAACAACATTACTGGGGAGTTGGTTCCATACCCTCAATTCTCTGTGTAAAAAAGTGCCTCCTATTTTCTGTTCTGAATACCCCTTTATCTAATCTCCATTTGTGACCCCTGGTCCTTGTTTCTTTTTTCAGGTCAAAAAAGTCCTCTGGGTCGACATTGTCTATACCTTTTAGGATTTTGAATGCTTGAATCAGATCACCGCGTAGTCTTCTTTGTTCAATTCTGAATAGATTCAATTCTTTTAGCCTGTCTGCATACGACATGCCTTTTAAACCCGGGATAATTCTGGTTGCTCTTCTATGCACTCTTTCTAGAGTAGCAATATCCTTTTTGTAACAAGGTGACCAGAACTGAACACAATATTCTAGGTGAGGTCTTACTAATGCATTGTAGAGTTTTAACATTACTTCCCTTGATTTAAATTCAAACACTTCTCACAATATATCCGAGCATCTTGTTGGCCTTTCTTATAGCTTCCCCACATTGTCTAGATGAAGACATTTCTGAGTCAACATAAAAACTCCTAGGTCTTTTTCATAGATCCCTTCTTCAATTTCAGTATCTCCCATATGATATTTATAATGCACATTTTTATTGCCTGAGTGCAATACTTTACACTTTTCTCTATTAAATGTCATTTGCCATGTGTCTGCCCAGTTCTGAATGCTGTCTAGATCATTTTGAATGACCTTTGCTGCTGCAACAGTGTTTGCCACTCCTCATATTTTTGTGTCGTCTGCAAATTTAACAAGTTTGCTTACTATACAAGTTTGTGATACTATACGTAATCGAGGCTCCCTAAATGACGTATCGCAGATACATTTACTACACTGGACTTTGCCACATGCAATACTAAAACATTATAAAATTGACCTTCACAATACTCCCTTACTGTAAACCTGAAACCACCACTATTGTGCACCAACAGTATGGGACCACTAAATACTAAATACTAAATACATGTTAACAAACCCCCAGCTTTAGAACTGTGGAAGCAGTAAGTTTAGACCGTTTCACCTGATTTTTCACCATTAGCGCCAATGGAGTGTTACTCAGCAGGAACTGCCCTGAATTTATACATTGTGTGTTCTCCCCTTGTTATGTCTGAAAATGGGAAGCATCAGTCGTAACTTACAGAAATGTAAACATGATAGTTTGATACAGACAGATGCCTTTAAAGAATACTGTCCTTGTCAATTTTCATCACTACTGAATAATTGGTTCTCTAGATATGTAAAACATGACATATAAAAACTTCAACCTCAAATCTAATCCAATCTCTCAAACACCCTAATACTTCTGTACTTCATATTTGTCAAAATCTGACCCTTTTAAACCAATTCATTGAATCCTGTGAATACTACTGTGTATTCAAATAACATTAATTAGCCATCCCAAAGTGTATTGTCTTACCTTCTGAAATGGAGATACAAGTTCAGATCGTACAGCTAACTCCTATTATCTACAACAAGTGAAGAGAGTCTCTAGGGCATTCTTCTTGAAATGCACGTACAAGTTTTAGTTGACTTCGTTTTTGACAATGATTTCCAGGAAGTCTGCAGAGCTAAACATGACTCAAAACTTCCTGTAAAAAAATGTCTAAATATCAGAGTTCACATGTAGAACAAGTGTCGCTGACTACTGACTGCAGCCCGCCTTCCCTGCTTTCTAACCAGGAGCACCCAGACATGTCAAGGCAAGTGTACCTTCCCTAGAAATGGATATGTAATGAAGAACCTGCCCAGAGGTACTGCAATTGTACTACTCACAGCTTTATAAAACAAGCACCAATATATGCATTATTTATTTTTTTAATATTAACTTTTTATTCAATACGCAAAACAAACAATGTTTTAGTGTGTAAGTTTTTGTGTATAGTAATTTTCCTATAACACTGTAAACATCACACAACTATCTGCAACTCTCATTACCCTTCTACTGTATGCTATTTACACAATTATTGTAAAATGGTCATACCGGTACAGTTCTGAGCGAAGTGAAAACTGCCTCAAAAACCACTAAAGGGACCATCAAAGTCTTTCTATGCAGGGTTTTTTTTTTCTTTTTTTTTTTTAATTAATTAAATCAAAGTCAGCACTACTACAACATCCTTGTAATGTGACACTAAAATAAAAATAAATACATTAAATTAATTTACTTATCTGTTACTACCACAGAAATTATATGAATAAAAATATAACTATAACATTGATAAATTAACATAAAATGAGTTATATTCAACTAGAGAGAATAATAATTAATAATTGCAAAAGCAAAAACATACATATTTTTAAAAAGTGGTGTCCTCTCATTGAACAAAAACTAATGCCGTGAAAGAGCTTTTGTCTCTCAAGATTTAATAAGAATAAAAGGTCCATGAGCAGTAGGTTCTCAAAAGCTGACCTATTGCTCCTTTTCCCAAAAGCTGACCCATTGCTCCTTTTCCCAACTTCAAAAAAAGAATTATCTTACCGTTTCTTGGCTTTTCACAAATGGTTCCATCAAACACTAGTATTGAGTTTGAAAACTGATCATTGTTCCTGCCGATTGTCAAGCCCCAATTTCAATTCTCGGCAAACAGTTCTCAGGAAGTATGATTGCCAGGCAGTAGACTCTCTCTAGCTGTTGCCATGACAAACAAGTCAGCTGGGAATTCACCTACAGAAATAAGGGAAGTAAAAACCCTACTACTACTACGACAACTACTACAACAACTGTACAGTACTGCAATAGTTGTGTAAAGACCACATAAAAACAGAACTTACTGTAAGAGCCCAGTGTGCAAAAAAAAAGAAATCCAGTGTAGGGGGTTGAAACAAAACAAAACGCCAAAGAAAAGGGGGATGGGGGTGGGGATTTTCCCTCGGGAGCAGCTGGAGTCTCTCCCTCTGTCCGTGTGCGGAGTGAAGTGAGTTTACTACAGGGCACGCTCCGGAGGAACCAAATGCCTCTGTAGCCCCACCCTGTAGATTCATGCTCTGCTTTTCTCTTTTAAGTTACTCAGCACGACAGTTAGGCAGGGATTGGCTGCCGATGTCTAAAGATTGGAAAATAAATTGGGCGTGGTTAGTGTAATAAGTGTGGCCCAAAGCTGGGCTGGCACTCGGCTGCTTGCGAATTAATATCTTGTTTAAGTGGAGTACCCTCCCCTCCCCTCCCTCCCTTTGGAAACATTTTAAATGTTCAAAGTACTGTTCATGTACCTCCTAGGTTTATGTAATAGATTGCATTAATAAAGAGAACCACATCATTGGGTACTTTTTTCATCTCAAAACACAGTTCACCATTTGTCAACCTTTTAGTGTAGTATTGTACGTTTTATTTTAATTACAATAACAAAGGCTTTACCAAGTAAGTTGTGTTACAATTTAGACCGAGTCCACATCACCCAACCCCAACCCCAAAACGAAATGTACTATGAGTAGATACTGTACATTCCTCTGAGAAGCCTCTTCAGAGAAGTATACTGCTGCACATCTTGTAATGTTGTGCAGGATGGTTCCTGTACAGGTAATGTTCAAAGCAATGCTGACCTAAATTGATTCCGTAACCAGAATCTCAACTTTAGCCAGTGAAAACGTTCCATCAGTTTGTGCTCTTCTGCTATAACCACTTTGAATTAGCATTGATGAGGATGTTGGCAAGCAGTCATTTTACAGTACAGGATGAAGTACATCTAATCCATTAGTTTCCTGCACACAACACTTTCCTATTTCTAACGGTCTGTGAATTTAGTTACAAGCATGCAAAGAGCACAATGGAGTACAAAGGTTTTATGGACACGCAAACTGGGACCTTCGTCAAGAAGCAGGGTCACACAGCACAGTGTATTATGCAGACAAAACAGCAAACAAATCTGCAGTTATTCACTTTTCTATTTATCTGTAAATGTGTTTTTCTGGATTTTCAAAAGCTTCTGGAAATTTCTAAATAAAAAAAATGAATTAAACATAAGTTTATACCAAATATAAATGTAATTCCATAGCTACTGTATATCACCACCTAATATTACCTGCCAGTTCAACACTGCAAACAATTAAAGGGATTCTATTGTTTCTTGCGAGACTAGGCAAAACATTTTTTGTTGCACGCAACACAATTAGGGCAAGTTGACAGTAGTGATCGAGCGAGAGAGAGCGAGAGCGAGAGAGAGAGCGAGAGAGAGAGAGAGAGAGAGAGAGACAGGAGACAGAGTGCAGAGATATTATACAGTAATCCGATACTACTCTTTCCATCCACGTGCCTAGCCCTCTCTCGCTTGCCGCATACTGTATTGTAGTATTTGAGGTCCTGAGGGTGCAGCAAGGTTCCAGTGTTTATCTATCGTCAGACACCTCCACATTAAAACTATCAACACAACACCCACACTGTTTTCATTTCAGCTTCAGGCAAATTGTAAAATAAGTTATTTTACAAATAGCAACATTATCCTATGAAAGAAATGGAATATTATCTTATAGTGTGTAAAAACACACTCCCATGGTGTTTTTGTCAAATGGTGCTTAGCATGCATGACTAAGTCAATGAAGCATTAAGGGGGGAAAAAGAGCACGTCAAAGACCATCCCATTCACCTATGGAACCCCGTTGTCTGGATCTGGTGGCTTAAGTTTTCCTCTTTATGGGCCCATACTTCTGAAGCATATTCAAAAGGCAAAGGGGCAAATGGCTTATGTTCATTGAATGGCCACAAAGGCAAAGCGAAGAAATGCAGTAAAATGATTTTAACAGTAAGCAAGAAACTACAGTAAATCAGAACAGTAATGTAACTGTAAATAAGTTCCAGCAAGTAAGTTGTTGAAACTGAAAATACCAAAACTGTTAGACTAGACTAGTTTGGACAACATCACCAGTTATATTGTATTAAAGAAAATGAGAAAGCAAATATGTTTAATCTCACTGAAAAAACAGACAAGTTCTTTACAGCCAATTACATATTAAGTTACACATTACGCTGGCTATGGAATGTTTTCTCTTCAGCATCAACCTGCAGGACTTTTTCAATTGTTTAAAAGTGCAGTCTAAAAACAATGTACTGAAACTTAACGCTGCCAAGTAATGTTAAGTCGTTACATTTTTGCAAGAATACTGCAAATTAGTTGTTCAATATCGTTTGCATAATACAACTGCACAAAAACCAAATATCAGAGATGCATCTGTATACATATGTATGCTGTGATACTTGCAAATGACCAAACTGGCTGGAAAATAACATTTAAAGCTACTCTTCTTGTTACAATACATTTGTTGTATTCTACTGCAAATAATGTACTTTGTAAAATAATAAATTAATATAGAAATAAACACAACTGCCTCACATATTCCTTAATATAAAGAGTGTTAAACCACAATTCTAATGAGGGAGCCATTTAGTGCATTTATAATGAAAAATGACCTGAGTTGGCTTACAGTAGGATTGGATTAAAGATTCATATAATTTATGCCACCTATTTACACTTGTGCAGAGCTCCAAGGTCGACTGCCCCCTGGACTGAAGTGCATGACCTCTGACATATCTCTTTTGTGACCTCACTATACACAGGACAAAAAGTTAAGACGTGCATGAGGTTTCAAGAGTTTACAAATGATCGAAATCCTTTCATTTTATAGTTAACACAGGTCTTTATTTGGGCACTAACAAACATACAGTATATTGTATTACACACATTTTCTTTCTGATTAGGTGCAACTTGAGGGCCTAGAAAAAGCATGAACCATGTAGTATAAATAAATTACAAAACAGAAATACAAAGTCAACTGCAAAATACCTGCAAAGTCACAGAAATACAAAGTTATCTTACCTTTACAATATTATGTTCAAACGCTACAAAAACAGTCTTTTTTTTTAAAGAACGAAAGATATTTTGTATAAAATTAAGCTTATATTTTGCTTAAGAATACTGTAAACACAAACACTGGGGGTGTTTGCTAACAATGTATCTCTGTGTGAAAGATTTTTTGGAAGTGTCCGTATTCACTCTGTAGCAATAAATATTTTATTTTCTAAATTAATGGCATCATATAGAATATTTTTCCCACTGTGCTACCAAAGGAAAGTAAAGAAAAACTTTGAAATGGGTAAATGAGTGCTTGGAAAGCTGCACAAACAGTGCTTTAAGCAGAAAGCAAGCAAGACAGCATTGAGAAAACATTTTCTCAGCAAATCACTGGCCCTCACCAGCACTTCTCTTGAAAGGAAATGGTCCTGGCCTGCAGACATTTAAAAACTTGTCAGACCTGCTTTGTGGCAGCTACAATATGAAGCCAGGCTGCCTCCAACACAAGCACAGTGCTCTCTATCTCTCTCTCCAGCTCTTTACACTTACCAACCCCTAAATTCAAGGAAATAAAAAAAAAAGGGTGTTCCTTTCTAGAATTGACATATATCAATTTAAAATGGCAAATTAACGTCATTGTTTAAATATTCCACCATTTAGAATGTTATACATATGCTCAAGTCTGACATAGTGTTCTTCATGTAAAAACTAAAATGATAATAATAAACAAAATTATATATATATATAATAAATAATGACACACACTGCTGTGCAGAAGTCTTAGACATGTTTCCTACTCTGATGCATTATGAGCAGCTACAATTTATTCAAAGCCTCCACTAGTGTTTTCTACTATTATAACAGCCTTGACTTGCATGAAGAAGGAAACACATTGAGTAAAATAACTCCCATCAAGGTGTGGTATCCGAGGCATAATCAACAAGTACAGAGAAACATCATCTGTAATTGACAAACCCAGGACTGGAAGACCCAAAAAGCTGTCTAACAAGGATAAGCAATACTTGAAGATAATATCCTTAAGGAATAGAAAGAAGACAAGCGTTGAATTGACAACAGAACTGGCAGAAGGCACAGGTGTCGTTGTCCATCAAATCAACTATTTCTATTTCTCGCAATGTTTTTCCTTCTTATGCAAGTCAAGGTTGTTATAATAGCAGAAAACAATAGTGGAGGCTTTGAGTAAATTGTTGATGCTCATAATGCATCAGAGCAGAAAAATGCAACATGTCTAAGACTTGCACAGCAGTGTATTATATATATATATATATATATATATATATATAAAATCACATATCACATTATTTTGTTTATTATTATAATTTTAGTTTTTACATGAGGAACATTATACCAGACTTGAGCGTTAATTCGCCGTTTTAAATTTTCTCGTTCTGTACACAGTACAGAAATACAATACACATTAAGTAATCAAAAAAAAAAAAGCAAGTGGGTGGGTGTGTGTGTGCGCATGTGTACTGCCTTCAGTGATGACATGAGTGTCTTCAGAAAGCGAGGAAGGACACTCAAAACCTCACTATGAACATCAAACTGCACAAAAACGACAGACAGACAATACAATACAGGAAAATGCTTTATATATATATATATATATATATATATATATATATATATATATATATATATATATTTCAGTTTCTAAAAATGAACAGGCCTACTGTACACTGCAAACAGGAGATCAACCACATTGTAGGTTTTAATCTATGCTTTGCCAGTCTTAGTTCAGAATAGACCTTGATCTCATTAATTTATACAGTATGTGCTCTTTGCACTATGTAATCGCAGGCCTCCTGTTTCTACCAGAGATTTGCTGCCAACAGCAGTGATCATCTTATTCACCACACTCAGCGGAGACACACACTTCCAACAAAAAAAAAACAAAAACACACAACACGTGCCAGGAAGGTCTTTAAATTAGGTCACCATCTCTGTCTACTTTGCTGCCTCTTATAGAAGGAATATGGATCTATGTGTGCAATTTGTTTTACTTTATTTAAAAAAAAACAATACAAACAGCATTTCATAACAAAAGAACTGAAATGAAAGATGCTCTTCAAAATAGGATTTGCACAGCAAAGACATAGGGTAGCAATTTGTGCTATGCAAATCTAAGATGTGTGTTCTGGAACAAACTGTTGAACACTCATTTCAATATGAAAGAACTGCACAGTTCACACATCCCAATCCTGTACAGCAATTACTGTACAATATGCTCTAGTTTAAGCTCAGCACAGCTAGAGAAAATACAGAAAATGACTTCACAGTTTACAGACCTTCTTCAGAATGGTAAACTGCTGCACATTACGCAACGACTCTTGGTTGTCTGGGAACATAGAGGCACTTCAAATAGATGAAACATTCTTATATAACCAATTTATTAATTTATTTTGCTTGTTATAACTGTACCATTCAAATACTTGGTTTCCTTGCAGTCATAATTACATTTTTACAAACTGGCTTGTTGTATAATTTCCAACAGTGGGGTTCTGCTTGCTAGCTTCCTTTTTTTAATTTTATTTATTTATTTTTACAGCTGAGGAGGGTTTCAAATAGAAAGACAATAGTTGGATTTCTGGTCACACTGGAGGATTCAAAGCATGATCAGGAACCACCGCCAAGAGCAAAACCAGTCTACAATGGTACCTGCACTGCCAAAAAGTGCACTGAGAACGAATACTGCTGCACGTCTGTACTTGAGATTACTTTCAAAACTCAATTTTCTGAAGACAAACAATAAGACATCTCAACTTGATTACTGCACTATACTGTATATTAAGAGCTACAGTATGTCGTATACTGTATCGTTTCATTCTTATTGTATTATGTTATTGCATTACATAATACTGTACAGAGTGCATATTTAATGGACATCACGATGCAGTACTACATTTATATGTTTAATATATGTGTACAACATTTGAAAAAAAAAATGCAATCTGCAAAATTGTATTTATTTAAACTCCGTCTCCCGTTTCATGTTAATGGTGTTGTAATTTTAAGGTCAAGCTCAGCTGCCACCAAGAATTGCACAAGCCAAACGAATTCCTTAAGACACTTCCAAGTTCAACGTCTACACTGCGCTCGACTACATGCACACATTTAAAACGAGTGGTGGTGCCGACTTTACAAAGAAAGACACAATTGAAACGAGTTCAAAAAAATCTCAATGAGGAGAGTGGACTGGAGGGAGGTCAAGCCCTCCACGTTACTGACCTAGATGCAGCTCTATAGCGGCGACTTGGCAGATGTTATTATGTAAACATTTTCAGAAGAACAACTGGTAATTAAGACACGTTCCGAATCATTTTGTGACATTAAAATGACACAATCACAATCTGCAAACACAAACTTCTAGCAATGTACTAAGCAATCAACGCAGCTTTGTTCAGTGTTACACAACTGAGCGTCTCCTTATAAAGGAAGACAAGTACAATACAGTGCTACCGACTGATGAACCGAATGTGAAAGTGTTAATCGAAGCCTGTGTTGCATTTCGTTTTGCGAGTTTGTCAACAGCAAAACAAACATGTAACATTCAGTTTATAATAAAGACAGGCAAACCACATCGTATTCCAATTAACAATTGCAAAAAGTACACTTTTGACGATGACTTGAACTTACCACATGAAGTTCCACCTGCGAATTAAAATAAAGCATCAGGGTCACTCTTAGCGACATCGACTACTCTTAACATGTACAGCCACCGGTTCACTTTTTCCTTTAACTGTGTGTCAGCACGGAGTACACAATGGCGAGAGAAAGAAAAAAAAAACCCTCACAGATTGAAACCGAGAGCTGCTGCCCCTACTCAGGGTTGCTCGTGAAAGAATGACGTACATTAAAGCTCCTGCGCTGAATTGCTTACTGAGCCTGGCTTCAACAAGCGAGATCCGCCCCTCACTTTCCCCCACCCTCTATCTCCAGCTCTCTCTCTCTCGTTCTCTCTCCTTTCACACTTAGCAGCTGGAAGCAGCAGCAGCAGCGACCGCAAGAGAGCAAACCAGGCTTCACATGCCCCTGCTCGGGCTAAGCAGCCAATCAGAAGCATAACTCAAACTGGGCTCCCGGTCTCTCATGTCAGTTCCATTTGCCTTTGTCCCAAGGGGCAACGCAGGAATATAAATCTTTCGCTGCTGCAAGCAACGCCGTCTGTTGAAAAGCAGGTTTACCTAATAAAATAAAACATTGTGGACAGTATATGCTGAGCCAGTATTTAAAAAAAAAAAAAAAAAATCAATGTCCAGCAATAGCAAGTCAAGAGGCAATGTCTCTGCCTGTGCACAACGGAGCAAAAACTGTGCTCTAACCACAAATATGACAAGCATTTAAGTTATTCAACAACTTGAAACTGATCATCAAATTAATTCCAGCTTTTGAAACATTCTTTAAATGGCTTTTGAGCATGTTAAGGAACTGGATAGCAACTGGTATTTTAAAACACATTTGTTCCCTTGGAGTTGCAAGGGGTTTAGAGTAGTCTTTGTCCCCAAAACACACACACACAAAAGGAGGTGTAACTGCGGTGTACAAAAATGAAAACAAAAAATGATGATGTACACAAAAGGTTTATATGATTTAAAAAAGTATTTAATTCAGGACGTTTTGGACAAAACCCCCTCTTCAGCTGTGTAGAAAAAATATATATACAGTAGTGCAGTAAAATATATAGATTTAGAAAGACTGTCCAATAGAAAGTGCTCAGGTATCAGAAAGTACAGTGTTAACATAAAAAGAGGCATTTCATAGTAACGATTCATTATATCCAATTTAAAAGGGACCTGTACGCTGTACAGGAAACAGCAGATCCCTCATGCACTGGGAGACACACGGTACCAGAGAGTTAAAGTTGCACAGGTTTGTTTCACTTTTTACGTCTCTGTTTGCATCAGAGCACTAATTGTATGCTTCACTTTGTTACCTTGATCACAATAAAAGTGACAGGTATTTTCTGTGTTTCTGTGCAGCAATTGGCTGAGAGCTTCCCCTGCAGATGGAAATAATGCTTAACAGTCTAACCCAATGGGAGCAAACTGAAGTCCACCAATGCTTGAAAATTGTATTGAATTAATATTTGTCTTTTAATCTATGGTATCTAACTATACATGTTTCATGTTATACCAAAATACCTGCTTACACCATTACTGCCTGCCCACATTCTTCAAGGAAGGCCTAGCTGCAGGGATATATCTTACTCTGAACCCTGCCTGCAGAAGATGCATGCTCTTGCAACAACCTGCTGGTTACAAATACCATTTATTATTATACCTTTATATTTTTCAAGTTTTAGTATATTGATCATGGGCTCGTAAAAATATATACATGTTAAAAAAAAATATATATATGTGTTTTTATATATATATATATAAAAACACAACACCTCAGTAAAACATCTCCTTGCATAAGCCTCATCTGTGTACTGCATTTAATAACTGCATCTGCCCCGGCCTTTCTTTTACAGAGGCCTAAAGAGAATCAGGTGGCTTGTCATCATTATGAGACATTTTATCCTGACAGGCAGATTTCACTCACTACTGAGAACCAGTTAAGCAAGTAGCTGTACTGAAACATTGCTGACTGCAACAGCACAGCAGCCGTCCATATGCTACTTAAATTCCACACTCTACGCTAAATTGATGACGGAGGCTTGGCACCCGTTCTGTCTTAAAGGCTCTGGTGCGGACCTTAATCTTGGCCAGTAGGATGGTGACAGATGTTCAGCCCATTTCCTGTATTATTTCAAGGCCAAAGGGTCTGTGCACGGACTGTGACATTGGGCAGCACAGACTCCAGTAAGAATGATGAATGATGGTTTCAGCCCTCCTGCCTAGGGCACTCTTCTGTTGACAAAGAGGTGTAAAAAATGCACACAGGGATGAAAGATAAATACAGAATAACAGGCCAGTTAAATTAATTAAAAACACAACAATTATTTTAGTGAAGCTTTAGATAATCATAACAGGCACAATATATAACTCCCATGAGCAGTTAGTGCAATAATTGGATAAACAGGTATCTTTTAGTCCAAGCCACTTAACAGATTATTGATTGTTTACCCCGCAGTTCGGTTGCATTGATGCCCTGTTTAATAAATATATCCCTATATGTTATATGAACTGTGCCGTCTCAGACCTTTCCCCAATTAGAATCTATATTACTTCTATAGAGCAGAGTTCCACTGCAGTACAACAGTATTAAGCCACCAGAGGCTGCCTTTGCTGGCTGTTTTGAACAGTTGACAGAAGCCATTACTGAGAGTTAATTTATGTCTCCTTCAGCCAGAGTGTAGCTAGAACACCAGAATTGTGCATGCAGTAACCAAAATTGGTCATTATGGTTCACAAGGCAACAGTGAAAAGAAAAAAAAAAAAAAACATAGGTCTACTATATATACACAGTACACATTCACTCATTATAACAAACCTTTGGCTATAACAAACCTGTTCCCTGAACCAAAAATAATAAATAAATAAATAATATAATATAATATAAAAACACACCCTATCATTCCGGTCTGTGCACACG
Source organism: Acipenser ruthenus (assembly GCF_902713425.1). Lineage (NCBI taxonomy): Eukaryota > Metazoa > Chordata > Actinopteri > Acipenseriformes > Acipenseridae > Acipenser > Acipenser ruthenus. The sequence goes on along the minus strand of NC_081194.1, from coordinate 50,753,684 downwards.
GGATGCCATCTCTGCAGTGATGTCAACTCTTTTGTCTTAATAAATAACACGCTCCGTGTAACTATGCCTCCAAAACGAAAATAATTTTATGTTGCAACAAAGCTGGAAACTACATAGATTGTTTGAAAAAAGCAGTAACGCAGACATATCTCTGTCGTGAATATAGGTTGTCAAAAAGCTCTCTGTTTTTTGTCTTGTTCAGCAACCATGCGGCAACAAAAAAAGCAACAAAAAAAACCCCAAAAACCTCAGGATCTGATGAACTTTTCATGTCGGGGCTGATTTGGAATAAAAAATCAGTTTAGGATTCTTGCATGTTGGATTAAGATTTGGTGCACTTTGAAACGATTCGTGTCAGATTGATTTTGAGTTAATCTTCAATTTGGGTTTTTTGCTTTCTGTACTGTGCTTTAATTCTTTAACAAATAGGATAAAGCAAAGGCATACAGGAGACAAACAGGTCCATGTAATTCTACTTTTAATCACAATCTCATCTCATTAACTTACTCCAACAGTTTATCGTTCATGTTGAATGTCCTTTCGCTATAACGAACCCCTCGATATAACGAACAAAAGGCTTGGACCCCAACACGTTCGTTACAGACTTGTAGTAGAGTCCGAGTCCTAGTCCTAGTCCTTGAAACAAACTCAAATCAATTTCCATTCAACTAGTGGTAGTAGTGGGGGAACAGTTTCCCTAACAAACGTTGTCTGATATCCCTCAGGAAATATGCAAAAATAATAAAAAATAAATACAAAACAATGACTTGATTTATTTTTTCTAGCTAGATTATTCTGTTGATAATTGGAATACTGTTTGAATGTACCTGAAGTTTATAGATAAGCTTTAAGTTCAAGTTTGTGGACGTTGTTTTTCCACTTTGAGAGAAGCTGTGATCTGGACTATAGAGCTGCTGTAGTGTTAGAAAGTGGTACATTGTCAGGATGTGGTATGCATATCAAAACTTAGATAATCATATAAATCTTAAGTAATCATATCATGTAATGTCAGAAAGTGGTACGCTGTCAGATTGCAACTGGTGCGCCGTCAGCGTTTGGTACAGGTGTAATCAACTGCGATCTGATGGGCGTTTTACTATTGTCAAAAAGAGTTACATTTACCATTAATTATTTTTTTTTTGCAAACTAACTGGAAACATACAATTAATTTCTCTAAAAAGAAACAACAATCTCATGAGAAGACCACCGTAAAGTTGCACATATAAAAAATGCACAAGACCCAATGTATTGCATAGGATATTTGCATACTATTTTCTTAATGGTGAAAAAATATGATAAATTACATTAAAACAATGTAAAAGACTGAAAAATAGGATATATTCAATTAAAAAAAAGATGTAAAAGACCGAAAACTGCATAACGTACCAGTGGAAGTTGTTTAGTAATGCACAAGGAAGCGCAATGCATGGAAAACCACTTTAACACATACCTGAAAATAACACGACACAGGTAAGAAATTAAACTTACTTTAACCTCTGATAGGATCTACTTTGACTTAAATTCGTGGTAAAAATCTGCCAATCTGATTTAGACACTGCCAGAACTGTATGTATATGTGTATATATATATATATATATATATATATATATATATATATATATATATATATATAGACACACACACACAGTGTGTAGGTTCATGATGGAATGAAAACATGACGTTCACACAGACAGATTTCTAGGTTGACGCTGCACAGTTTATTGTTTATGTGTTTTTCCTGCATCCATAATTTATTTTCATTTTGGTAAAGTAAGTGGTATTAAGTTATTCTGTCATTCTTTTTTGCTATCAATGGCGGTGTTTACATGCAAGTTTTAAATCACGCTACTATAGTGCATTCATGGCGTGTCACGCGCAAATGACGCATGATTGTGATCGTTCCAAAAGTGCACGGCAAAAAAAGTGTGTGACTTAAGTATAATTACACTTTGGTAAAGCACGGTAAAGTGCGCGCTAATTGGCCTAATTAGTCCCATAGCAACAAACTCCACAGTCGTGCAAAATACTTAACGATAGACTTTCATGAAATAACAATACCTCCTCCACTTCCCCTGTGTAAAAGAACCTCTTCTCTGGGATACAGTCTTTCTGTCCTCCTCTGAAGCATAAGTAAGATTTTCCTTATCCCAGTCTTACTAATACAAATCAGTTAAATATCCATCCATCCATTATTATCAATCCACTTCTCCTGATGAGGGTCGCGGCTAAATTGTATATAAATTGCATATAGAGATGTTGATTTATACCATTATTTATTCATTTCAGTGTATTATGAACGATGCATGAGATCTACTAGATCGTTATGACCAGCATTATAATAATAATAATAATAATACTACGAATAATGTAGCTTTTTTCCCCGCAGGATGTTTCAAGCTTCCACCCCTTCTGACAGCACGCAACACCAGGTCCGCTGGACGGATGAGGAAACTCGTCCCCCCTCCAAATTATTGCAGACCTGGTGGTTATGGATGAACTGGATCGACCTCGCAAAAGAAATGCCACCATTTTCACCAGTATTACTGGTGCTCTGGTTGAACTTGGCTCCTGCAGGTACGAGATAAATTCAAGAAACTGAAATATCTGTACCTGCAGGAGAGAAAACGCCTGCAGTCCTGCGGTCAAAGCTCGAGGTCCCAATTTCAGTTCTGGGAGGAAATGCACCGGTTAATGGGTGACCGGCCAGTGGCAGTGGCATCGGACCATTTGCTGGAATCCTCATCCTCCCAGACGTCCTGTGAAATACCAGCCCCATCAATACAATATGGTAACTGTGACAGCCATCATTTACTTTTCTAAACTAAAATATGCTACCTCGGTAAAGTTAGCTTGACGTTTGATATTCGACTCAAGCTAACCCGACATGAATGAAAATGGCTGTATCTCGCCAACCACAGAAGCTAGAGTGCTCAAACCAACTTTAATTTAAAGGAGACCAATTGTGAATTGTTTCACAGTCTCCGTTTTACATGTGAATCCTAAGAATAATTTCTGGAAAATAATAACATACCGCACATACTCACACTTCGCCTCAGCCACGCGTAAAAAGGCTTTATCTCCCCAACCACAGTAGCTGGAGCATCCAAACCAACTTTAATGTGAAGAAGACCAATTGTGAATTGTTTCACAAGCTCTCCTTTACATGTGAATCAAACAAATAAATTGTGAAAAACAATAACATACCGCATATACACACACAGCCTACCTGACACGCGTAAAATGGATTTATCTCCTCAACACAGCAGCTACAGCGCTCAAACCAACTTTAATTTAAAGGATGCCAAATGTGAATTTCTGTTTTACATGTGAAGCCTAAGAATAATTTGTGAAAAAACAAATAGTTGGGGATATCAAGCCATTTTACGCATGTCGGGCTAAGTGTGTGCGCATATGCGATATGTTTTGTTTTTCACATATTATTCTTAGGATTCACATGTAAAACAAAAGCTGTGAAGCAATTCACAACTGTTCTTCTTTAAATTAAAGTTGGTTTGAACGCTGTAGCTGCTGATCCAGGAGCATCGTCTGATCAACAGCACCAAGAGGTGGTTGCGTTGCACGCTGAATTTCTGCGCACAATACGATTACTTTCCTGCAAACCCATTGCATGGGACTGAAGGAGTTCTTCCCATACAAGACTTAATCTAGCCAGTGTTTGTCTGCGTCTTCTCCATCCATCCATTTTTGTCGCAACTACATTGTAAATAGGCCTATGATTTTATATACCCTTATAACTAATTAGCAAATACACACAAATTATGTATTCATTATGTTAACAGTGTTTGTGTAAGTTTCCACATTTTCTGCATAATTAATTTTAATATTTCAACAAAGTACCTGTGTTTGAAACCAACACATCATGAGTTGTTTTTAATATATTTGTTCCACATTAACGCATATGTGTGATTATTGAACGCATAATCCTTTTGTTTAGCACATTAACAGTTACGCAGTTGGCTAAGACTAATATATATGGGTGTGTGAAAGGACATCAGTAGCCTAAGAAGCATAAGAAAAGCAGTAATGGGAATTGGTGAGTGCTGTCGGTTTTTGTACACATGCTACTTCTACCATTTCTAGAACAACTAATTCTAAACAATAATAGTAATAACTATTATTATGTTCTTCTTCTTGGCAGCATGAACCGTTTTACACCCAAGCCCTTTGCATTCTAGACAGATGGGGGGTAACCTTCTCTTCATCTCTTCCTAGCGCGTAAAGACCCTGTGCATTATTTGAACGATATCCTTTATCGCGCAGCATCTCTTTTCAGCGCGTTTGGTGATTTTTAAATAAACCCTCCCATTATTATATTATTAATGAGGTCGTTTGCATTTGGACGACTACATTTTCTTTCTAAAATAAACTCTTATGTAAATGTGGAAGCAGAACTGTCATGACCATAAAAGCGCGAGAGATCTGTTGTCACGCGTTTCAGTTTTTGCTTGTAAACTGCCCCAATCAGTCCTTCTGTCATATCAGTCTGATATATCTGCCTGTTTGACGGTAGGCAATTTTCGAATTGAGACTTTGGTGCCTAGTTTTACACTGAATTTGCCAGGTGAATTCATTGACGTTGCTTGCAAACAGTGATGACGTGTGCTGGGAACGAGTGGAGATTAGAAGCAAAGCACAGAATATTTAAATCACACAGCGACTTTCTGACATGAATTAAGAAGCTCTAAAAGTATGATTATAAAACTTATATGATTATTCTTTTTTTGTTTTTGTTTTCAGTAAACTCAAAATTAAAGTGACTAATGTTCTACTGTTTTCAGTGCAAACAAATACATTATATTCCAGAGATTGAGGGAGTTCAGCAAAATCCAATTATTTTTCAAGAATGCAGTGTTAGAAATGTATTTCTACAGTGTTTAAACTTAGAACATGGTTTAAAGTTTAAAGAAAGAATTACCTTTTTACCATGCTGACATTATTTATTCCTTATTAAACTTAATATAAAAAAGGGGAAAAAAATAAACTTGGTCTATGATGGCTGCAGCTTGATTTATTATTATTATTATTATTATTATTTATTATTATTATTATTATTATTATTATTATTACTCTGCAACCTAACTCGCTTTCAATTTATTATTCTTACTATGATTGGCTGCAAAGACAACAGGGCTAACCAGTGATTGGATAATGTTTTGTTGGGTGGGTTTTTATTGTGCACAGGTTTCCTAGCAACTGTAATATTATTTGTGTAATAAGAAATACAAAAAAAGAACTCGTCGTTAACATTTGAGTCATGGAGCCCAAATGTTCAAGTCTGAGTCACACAAGGTCGAGTCCGGTCTTTTGCGTCCATGACTCGAGTCCGAGTCACGAAAAATGCGACTCCAGTCAGACTCCCAGACTCAAGTCCTACAACTGAGATATACATATATATACACACACACACACACACACACACAGACACACAGACACACACACACACATACATATGCAGTCACCTCCAAAATTATTGGCACCCTTGATAAAGATGAGCAAAAAAGGCTGTATAAAACAAACAACACAGGAAATGAGCTATATTTTATGCTCAAATATATGGGAAAACCATAATCTTTTATTGTAATACAATTAAAAAAAAAATCTCAAAAAGATAGGTGTCAGAATTATTGGCAACCCTAAAGATTCTTATAAATAAAATCAAACACAATTAAATCTGCATTAACATTCTACTTCTTTAAGTTCACCTCAATCTTAAGGAACTGTATTGTGGCCTTCCATGGCTTCCTGTTTCACTGGGGTATAAAAATGAGGTAACACGCATATGAAATCCATTTGTCATCCATCAACATGGGGAAAGGCAAAGAACTCACAAATGAAAAGAGACAAATGGTTGTTGACCTTCATAAATCAGGCAATGGGTACAAAACAATAGCTAAAAAACGAAATATACCACTTACCACTATTAGGGCAATAATTAAGAAGTTCAAAACCACTGGAACAGTGGTAAACTTGCCTGGTAAAGGACACAAGTGTATCTTGCCCCCACGCACAGTGAGGCAGATGGTTCGGGAGGCAAAGGGAAATCCAAGGGCTACAGTTGGAGAATTACAGAACTTGGTTGTATCTTGGGATCACCAAGTCTCCAAATCTACAATTAGACGCCACCTCCATGCCAATAGGCTATTAGGAACCTCATACCTACTGTAAAATATGGTGGTGGATCTTTGATATGATGGGGCTGTTTTGCTTCCACTGGTCCTGGGGCCCTTGTTAAGGTCAACTGCATCATGAACTCTACCCTGTACCAGGACATTTTAGCCAAAAATCTGGTTGCCTCTGCCAGGAGGCTGAAACTTGGCTGCAAGTGGATCTTCCAGCAAGACAATGACCCCAAGCACACATCAAAATCCACAAAGAAATGGTTACTTGACCACAAAATCAACATTTTGCAATGGCCATCTCAGTCTCTGGACTTGAACCCAATTGAAAACCTGGGGTTTTAATTGAAGAGGGCATTCCATAAGTGCAGACCGAAGGATATCAAGGATCTGGAAAGATTCTGTATGGAGGAATGGTCTAAGATCCCTCCCAATGTGTTCTCCAATTTGTGCGGTATTACATTTGAATATATTTTGAATAGTTTTAAAAGTATTAACGATATTTTAAACCAAAATACAAAGCTATATGATAGACAACCCTTAGTGTTAACATCACTGTTGCTAAACATTGTAACACTAACATGCATCAATGTCTGTGGATACGACGCACATTGCATTGTGGGTATTACTTTTGGCTACAAACGTAGCACTTTCTAAAAGGCAGTCTAGTACTAGGCTTGCAAATGAGAATTTGTTCTCAAGGGTTTTACTTGATTAAAGAAAATGAATGATTGATTGATTCGTATTTCAGGTGAATGTTTAGTAATTATCAGGGACCCTAGTGTTCTGCAAAAAAAAACAAAAAAACAACCGAAATTCTCTGTGTTATTCCGCAATTAAAATAAAAGGCTATAATTGAGTGCCCCCCACGTCACATTATAAGATACACAAACAGTACTATTGAATAACAGTTAGTTTTTACAGGAAGTATTTATTAGTACACTTTCAAATTCGAAGGAAGTTACAAGCTCACCAGAGTGCCATCAATCAATAATATGAACAAACGTACCATTTTACTTTAACTATTACAAATACATCTGTGTACTAATAATAAAACCCCAAAAATAGTATTTATATTAGTTTATCTGGAGTTAGTCTTTGTCATCTGGATGGCTATTGCCAAACTCATTGATCTGCTATTTAGGGGTGATTTCTTATCGTATTCAGCATCTTTAAACAGCTTGTTGAGTAGTAAAAATGCACTGGACTGAAGTAAACTCTAGCTATGTTTCAATCTTAAGAACATAAGAAAGAACATAAAAAAAGAACATAAGAAAGTTTACAAACGAGAGGAGGCCATTCGGCCCATCTTGCTCGTTTGGTTGTTAGTAGCTTATTGATCCCAGAATCTCATCAAGTAGCTTCTTGAAGGATCCCAGGGTGTCAGCTTCAACAACATTACTGGGGAGTTGGTTCCATACCCTCTGTGTAAAAAAGTGCCTCCTATTTTCTGTTCTGAATGCCCCTTTATCTAATCTCCATTTGTGACCCCTGGTCCTTGTTTCTTTTTTCAGGTCGAAAAAGTCTGCTGGGTTGACATACCTTTTAGAATTTTGAATGCTTGAATCAGATCACCGCGTAGTCTTCTTTGTTCAAGACTGAATAGATTCAGTTCTTTTAGCCTGTCTGCATACCACATGCCTTTTAAACCCGGGATAATTCTGGTCGCTCTTCTTTGCACTCTTTCTACAGCAGCAGTATCCTTTTTGTAACGAGGTGACCAGAACTGAACACAATATTCTAGCCGAGGTCTTACTAATGCATTGTAAAGTTTTAACATTACTTCCCTTGATTTAAATTCAACACTTTTCACAATATATCCAAGCATCTTGTTGGCCTTTTTTTATAGCTTCCCCACATTGTCTAGATGAAGACATTTCTGAGTCAACATAAACTCCTAGGTCTTTTTCATAGATTCCTTCTTCAATTTCAGTATCTCCCATATGATATTTTTAATGCACATTTTTATTGCCTGCGTGCAATATTTTACACTTTTCTCTATTAAATGTCATTTGCCATGTGTCTGCCCAGTTCTGAATGCTGTCTAGATCATTTTGAATGACCTTTGCTGCTGCAACAGTGTTTACCACTCCTCCTATTTTTGTGTCGTCTGCAAATTTAACAAGTTTGCTTACTATACCAGAATCTAAATCATTAGTGTAGATTAGGAAGAGCAGAGGACCTAATACTGATCCCTGTGGTACACCACTGGCTCCATTTTGAGGTTTCTCCTCTAATCAGTAGTTTCTGTTATCTACATGTTAACCACTCCCTAATCCATGTGCATGCATTTCCTTGAATCCCTACTGCGTTCAGTTTGAGGATTAATCTTTTATGCAGGACTTTGTCATAAATAAACCATGTCATATGCTTTGCAATTATCCATTGTCGATGTTGCATCCTCAAAAAAATCAAGCAGGTTAGTTGACCTCTGTACCCCAGAAGCAGTTTTACTGAACAAGTATGTTTACTAAATTTAAAGCGTTAAAGCAAAATTGCCTGTGTCGATGATTATATATGATAGGTGTATTGATTATATATGATAGGTGTATTGATTTGGTTATCAAACAACCAAAAAAAGCCTTGCATGTTTTTTGCAAGTGTAAAACTAAAAATTCTCCGACAGCATAGACAATCTGTGTTTTTCCGCAGCAAACGGATTCCTAGGATCCGTGGTAATTAAGCACATAAAACACAAAAAAGTTACAATTGCAAATAGTGTAGTTGCTATTTGTTACAATGGGGAACAACATCAGAGGTGATTGTGATGTCACAATTTACGCTCCTGATTGGGTGGGTTTTCAGGAAGAAGTGGGCGGGTTTTTGTAGAAATAGTTGGCAACCCTGACCTCACAAGAAGATAAAAATGACTGAATGACAAAATGCTGAACGGTGATTCTGTGACAGAAAATTAATTACAAAACATCTGTTCAAAAACTTCTGTTATTTCTTTATGTTATTTACTTATGCTGTATCAGCTAGATTTGAACAAAATACTGTAGCCATAAATATTTGCGATTTACACTCATAAAACCTAGTTTGCTCCAAAAATGTTGGTGAACTCCTGCACTGGTAGTAATATATTACCTCATATATGTACAGCACTAAGATATTCATGCCAAAATATTTGCAGTTTTTTTTCTCCCTCATACACAAAAAACACAATAATAAAAAGGCTTGCAAACAGTTATAGCTTTACAGTATATAGTCATATTTACTATCCAACCTTGCCTCTCATTATTTTGACTGACTCATATTAAATATGTACTGCAGACTCAGCGAATAATGAAAAATTAAATGCCCCCCCCCCCCACCCCCTTTGCAATTATCTGCGGACGCCCATGCCTGTAGTAAGATAATATCCTAATATATTTTTACACTGCATAGATCCAGCTGTGTAATCATTTTGCATTAAGAACTGAACTCTTTTCAGTGGTTTACAATAATGAAAAAAGCTGCTGGGGACAACGGCCTTTTGTTCTGAACACATTTCATCTGCAGGGTGCTCTTTTCACAAATGTGTTTTGAGCTGTTGCTGTTAAGGAGTTTTAATACTGTAATTGAGATTTGTTTTTTCTTCCTGTGTCTCATGCAAGGGGCACACACTGTTGACCTGAACCAAGCTTGCTGGGATGCTGCTTGTAACAATGCTAGGAGTTTTTTCCTCAATCCTTTATGCAGTACCGACTTTATATGCAGACAGACCCATATTATGTTTTGGTGTAAAACATTTAGGGTTTGATTTGAAAAGCCCTTTGCAACTCCCTTTGATTTGAAAAAAACCTTTGCAACAACATCCTATACAAAACATATTACAAAGAGTGCACATGGGGGCTCTAATTTCTTAATACTCAAAACAGACTACTGAGATATCCCTGGCCTCCACAAACCCCACAGAATATGTAGATCAATTTAACAGCACTGCAAGAGACCACACCCCAGCAAATCAGCAGAAATTGAATACTGACCTGGAAATCTGGCAAAACCTCGACCGGTGTGTGAGGTACAGAACCTCACCAAGTCAATTTCACCCGATATTAAAAAGGAGGAGACCTTATGGTACGCAACAAGGGTTTAATTTTATAAAGGCATTCTGCCGATATTACAAACCCAGGAGAGTGAAGCACAAGTGGTTGATTTGTGTAACCAGGTCCCAGAGATAAACCTACAGCCTTGGGTGTACATTTGTTAGAATGAGTTATTGGATGAATTTCCCTGGTGTCCCTGTGTTATATTCAGTCATTTCTTTTGTCATTGTTGCAGCACTTTCACGTTGAAACTACATATATATCAATCAATCAATCAATCTTTATTTTATATAGCGCCTTTCATAGTGGACCACCATCACAAAGCACCTTACAAGATACAGCAAAAAACAATGCATAATACATTAAGTACAGTATTATCTATATATATATATACACACACACACACACACGTTTTAACTCAGCCGCTCTCACTCATGTTCGTTTGCCCCTATAAAAACGTAGGCCCGACACAAACTTGAGGTTTTATTTTTTACGCGCACTTTTAATAGAAAAATAAATAACAAAATAAAAACACCTAGCTCTGCTCGAGCACTAACTAAACATACTAACTATAAACAGGACAGATGTCCTGGTATGGTTTGTACTTTGCTACCTCACTGTTATCTTGCGGCTTGCTGGCTTTGCTTGCTTGCTAAAAAGTGAATGAAGCCAGGCACAGAAGCAGCTGCTTGAACCTCTGCCAAACTGCATCCGGCACCCATCTATCATTCAGCCATCTACATCTACCTCATTAAACAGTGTGAAAGCAGCCGCTTGGCTCCCTCCAGCTTTTCCAGCACACCAGACCTTTGTCTAATCAAGCAACTGAACAGACAAACATAACAATTTAAAAAAATAAAAACTACTGCTACTTCTAGAACTATTTCTGTCACCCTGTTAGTCTATTATTAAAGCAGGCTTTGGCTTTGACAGTGTGTTTAGGGGTTTTCCACTGGAGACACCCTGGTGCCTGTTGTACTCAGACAGGGAGGAGAGTCTGAAACAGTTCTTTAAACTGTTGTCATGGTTATTATACAGAACGTACTATGACTAACCACCAAAGTTAGAGTTATTTTTTCTTTCAAACTACTGTTGGACCAAGACCAAGAGAATAAAGGCACTGGCCAAAGAAGCAGACTCCAAAAAAAAAAAGAGACTTCCATCCAGTCATTCATTCATTCATCCAGCGTTCTTTATTTCACCTCACCTGGTTAGGCTCGCTGGATAAATCTGTCAAATTGGCACACTATTTCTGTACATAATCAGTACAAAAAAACACAAATGTCAGAATTATGATTCTCTGTGTTTATATACGTATATCAATCACACCACATAAAATGTGATGAACAAAAAAAAAAAAAAAATAATGTACCGGGAAACTTGGTTGGGTCCAAATATAAAAGGTTAATAGTAATTTAATGATGGTGTATGTATTCATGTCTGCAAAAGTGATGCAAATTGTATTGGGGAGCCCCCTCTCCACCTCCTGGCTGGAGCAGATTGAAGTATTTTTCCCGGCTGGGGCACAATTTAGGTGTTAGGTTTTAAGAACGATGCATAGATCTATAATGCATAGTTTCTCTTCCGGCTTTTCTTTTACGATTTTCCCAGCCTGTGCCTCCTAAACCCATAATCCACCAACTCAAGATTTTTCTTATTAGTGGCAGGAAAAGGGTAGAGCACTCTAGTTTATGAAGCATTACCTCAGGACTGTACCAAGAACAAACAACTGAGTTGCTGGCACTGGATTTTCTGTTGCCCATCTGCCAAGTCAAAATGTAACTTTTAAAAACTAGATGTGTCCTTGGAAATTATTTTACTCTGGCGAGGCTTCAGCCACAGAAGTTTAATTTGTTAATAAATGCTTCACAGACAGTATCTCACAGTTTATTATCATTGCTAGTGTGGTTTTCATTCCTAATGTTGAATAAAAAAAAGTTTGTTTGATTTTCGATCAGTCGCAAATGGAAATAAAGCTGACTTAGCTCCCTTCATTCACCTAAAATTTCCACGTCAGACTTCCTTCCATTTTCACCAACTGTATTTTTCATTGCATTTTATTTGTAATGTACTATAAAATACATACAGAAACATTCAGCTCATTCAAATAAAAACACCAGGTATGCCAGAAGGGCACGTTACCATGGTAACGATAGCTTGGTTAGGCAGGCAAGCTGCAGATTGCCTACAAGCTCTGGTGAGATGAGGATTTGCAGATCGTGAAGTTGATTGATGGTGGGATGTTGCATGAAAATGGCATGGGACGGTTGAGAGTGATATCATGTGCGATATTAAAACAAAGGAGTTACCTTTAGGACAATGTAATCATCAAGTTTACTTCAAAAAGAGACAGGGACACAAGTAAGGTAAGCTTACTAAATATGTACTTACTAATATGCTTATTAATATGTTTAAGATAATAATAATAATAATAATAATAATAATAATAATAATAATAATAATAATAATAAATTCATTCATTAAATTATATAAAGTTGAACATATGTTTAAAAATTATTAAGCTTGCCCCCCCCCCCCCCAAAATAAAAAAAAAGGAAATGGCACCCCCTTTTCCCCGGACATAATTATAATTTTTTATAATTATGAAACTATATAAATAATATAAAAATAAATTAAACAAAAGTGGGTCACATTTACTTCAAGGTAGGTATTTAAACATTTTATAAAAGGCCTGAGAAATATATTAAAGTCACAATGTTTGAGTTGATTCAGAGTTGTAGAGCGGGTCTGCTTGTACAATCTACAGATCCTACATTAAAAAGGTGCTTTAGAAGTTAAAGATGATCTCTCTTAGAAATGACTCAACTTCCTTTTAATGTCTGTTGAAATTGTTCATAGTTTCCACTCTTTTGGTTTCAAAGTGGTTTGTGAAAAATAAAATACCTTGTCACTGTTCATTTAGGCCAACTGTAGTTTTTATATTGTTAATAAGGTTTGTCGGGGGGTGGAGTTACAACATGTTTCACTGCCTCATACATCCTCTTATTTTATAAAAGGAGACAGTGGAATCAAATAATCAGATTTTTTTTGTTACAATTTTTCTAGAAGCATACATTACTGTAATTACTGCTAGAAATCCATTCAAATATAATTTGCATTCCACGTATTATTTCAAATCAAGCATGTTAAACATTGTCAGTCAATATCAAAGCGGATATTATTATGATACATTTACACCAGTACACTTTAGATAGCACACCACACCAGTAGTTTCTGCAGTTAAAATGGCTGTATAACACTGTGCATTTCTAGCTGTAAACCAAAGGACCTCAGCCTGTTCTGTTGTAATTTGATACGATCTGCTATTAGTGCACTTCTGCTAAAACAAACTGCTGTCGTGATCAAAGCTAAGGAGTAGCAAAAAAAAAAGTAGTCTACTACTGTACTAGCAATGAGAGTCATATCAGTGGCAGAGGAACAGAAAGATGGGCCCAGGTGCAGGTTTTTTTGTGGGCCCCCTTCAAGTTAGACTTTTGTACTCCACTTTTATGTTTTTGAGGCATATATTTACAATTTAAAATACACTATTGGAAATCACAAGATAAATCAGATCGTATGTGGCGTAAAATCACAAATGGGATTCAAGCTGTCTTCACTCACTCTCTCCTATGGTGTACAGTTGACCGTGTTGCACCTATGTGACGTATTTTAATTTCGCATCGAGTCCTGAGACCCTGCCAGAACTGCAGAAAGGAGAACACGCCGGGCCCCGTAGAATGAATGAATGAATGAATGAATGAATGAATGAATAGATTATTAATTTAATAATCACGGAGGTGGGTGGCCCTGAAAATGAATACATTGATTATATCATTTCAACTTTTGAGTTTGCCCCTGCTGGTGCCCCCTAAGTGCGTGGGCCCCTGTGCAACTGCTCTGGCTGCACCGGCTATTCCTCCGCCACAGAGTCATATTCTTGGCTTGATTTGTTTTTAGCCTGCCCAGAGCCAAATAATGTGTACTGCTGTACACCTAACATGTATGTAGAACAATGTAAAAGTGCTATTTGTATCTTGGAACACAGCAGGAAATGACACATTCTCTTTGTTTTGCAGTCAAACAGTTAAAAGCAGCATTACATGAGGAATAAGTTTACAGAGCTGTCCAACCTCTGACTGAAAGACCCATATCCATGTCCAAAGGGTTCTGAACGAGCCATAAGAAACGAAAGCAAAAAATAACAAAAGGAAAACAAAAAGGTTTCACTGGACTACACATCGCTTCAGTATTTTTGCACCAGTTAAACTGTTGAACTGATAACTGTTGGTTATCTTTTGAAACACTTACACAACATCATTTATTTTTGCATTTTGACTTTCTTCTACAAAGGAATTTCCAGCTTAAATCAATCGAGATATGTGGAGCTCAATGAGCCGAAGCCATGCATTGGACAGACCTGCTCGAGAGCAAATAAACACCAATGCACTCATCACACAGAAGGGCTGTCCTGGCTGCCCTTGGTGGCCCTGCAGTGCAAGCTCCCGTGCACTGTAGTCTCCTCCCTTCCTCTCTGTTGTGTGTGCAGAACAGTCCCTCCCCACAGCCTCACTGGAGGAGGGTCCTCTCTAGCCCCTCCTACCCCTGCATACTGTGCGCTCTGTTCAGGGCTCCCTTCCCCAGCTGGACTTTGCCTTTGAGGCTAATCCACCAGAAAGGAAACTAAAGGCTTTGGCGAGCAGCTGTTATTAATGCTTTCTCCCTGGTCACTCAACAACAAAAAACAGCTCCTATTTTTCACCCACTCATTTGTCCACTTTGATTGTGTTACAGAAAGAATAACCTCCCCCTACAGTACTAAAGTGAATATTCAGCTTCACCAATTAATGCAACTTCCCTTACAAAAAACATTCAAACTGCAACCAGTAACGGTAAAATGGTAAGTTATGGTACAGAATGTGTTCCTTTCTTGGGTAAAAGGTGCTACAAAACAAGAAGATAAACATGCGTTTGCATTCCATCACTAAAATAATTTCATTGCTTACAAGTGAGAAACAGGAGGCAGTATATTTATTTATACATAATGCAAATGATAATTAAATGCTGTAAAAAAGTTAGAAGCCAAATAAAGTAATTTTCTTTAATTAAAAGCATAAAACGTTTGTGTAAACCATTTAAATTAGAAATTGGATCAGCGTTGTCTGGGCTGCCCACGGTGGGCCGACACCCTCTTGTGTTGTTATAGCATGTTACAAACGAATGCATCTCCTTCTCTGGTGCTGTGATTAAAAATGAATGGCCTCTTGTGGGAACAGAAAAACGACAAGCAGCTTTTTGCAGCAAACCTCACAACACAGACAACATGGGATAAAAGTAAAGGCAACGTGTTACTTGCAAAATTACTAAATTGTCTATTTAAGATAGACACACCACAGTCACTTTTTTCTTTAAATAAACAAAACACAGAGGGTGACTCACTTGAAAAGGTACATCTCTATTTGGAGGTTTTCAAGCTAGAATTTGTTCAATGTTCCTACACGTTGCAGCTTAGTATTTTATCAAAGAAGCGTAACGTTTTGCATTCTGAAACAGACAGACATTATATTAAACATTAAAAAATGACTTTAATAATGGAGGACTTGGTTGCCAAGTTATAGCAGCACTATAACTGACAGCCCCTATAATAAGGGTGGGGTATACTCGACTACACACCACTGAAATAATTAGGGGTAGGAGGCTTGCCAATTTCTAAAGAACGTCCTCTTTCTTTTTCCTTGTTGTTGCCTGAAAAAACAAAGCACTTTTTATTGAAGCGGGAATGTATTAACAAAAGTTGGAACCACACAAGGCTGTCTCTTTAATGGCTGGTTATACGAGGAAGGACAGCTGTTCATAAATTGGATCCACAATAGGTTAAGTTCAGAGCCAGAGAGCAAGTGATTTACCCAGGCAACAATAAAACCAACCTTTAACCCATTAGCTCCTGTTAAATTAACATTAATACCATACTGCAGATGTCCAAAACATATCTGCTATAAATTTGGTAAATGTTATTTTCTTGCTAAATTGTCGCAATTGTCTTGTACCATGCTTGCTAAATCCCAGACTTAAAAGCCATCTGGTCATGTGTACAAATCCGACTCACTTTTTGTACTGTATATAACAAAAATATTGATCAAAATGGGAAATGAGAGAAAAAAAGTGTGTGCAAACACCACAGTGGAATCAGCTTTATTTAGTTTATATTAATATCAATGGACAATAAACTAGAAACACGGTTAAACTGTAAATAGTGACAATGAGTCTTCTATATAGTGTTTAAATTGTGGAGAGATACGCGACCATTCTTCAGTGATAACTGGTTTACTGAATGCGTCTCATTCCTTTTGTGAAGTTTGCAGTGGGACATTTTTTTAAAGCTGCTACTTGTGAAATATTAGTCATTACAGACTTGGATACAGAAGCCCCTCCCAAACAAGCACCTACTATCACATTCGATCAAGGACTGTCTCTAGACTGTAACTGGAAGACTTTTTTTATTAAAACAATACATATCAGGGATGAAGAAGATATTAAAAATATTAGTCATTGGAGTGAAAGAAAGCTCATTTACACATGGATTGGATTTCTGGTCGTGACCATTCCTTGGGCACCAATGGGTTAATGTTCTCTCTATGATGCAGTCACTACGTGAGGAGGGGGGGCTCCTCATGACTGGAAGTATTCTTTCTAATGGCTAGCTATTCTCTGCTGGAAATATATGAAACATGTTTACTGTTTCTAAAATCATTAATAATTTAGCTAAACAATTCCTTGCATAAATTGAAAGCGAAGTGCCAGCATATTGTCCTGAGAGTTTTAGCTGTTACCAGTTTCTGTCTTTTTCTTTGTTGCCAATAACCAGCAATGTATTTTTTTAGGATGTTTCTTATACTAAAGGATTTGTGTATTTGTGGCTGATTATTCAAGGTGCCTCCATCATTCATTTTGATTGGGTTGTTCACAAGCTGGCAAGAGCAGATGTTTAATTCAAGTGGCTGCAAATGCAGGCGTTACTGTACATGGTTCTAATTGCATTCATAACATTACACAGGTCATTTACGAACAAACAGGGTAGTCAGAAGCCAAATAAAAGTAATTCCTCCAAGCTGAATATTTAGGGCAGGAGCAGGAAAGAACATGGAAAATTAAGAGAAGGCAGAAAAAAATGTTTAATCCTTTCGTTGCTAGGGCTTTTGGAACCCTTAGTGCTAGAGGTTTTTCCTGAATTTGGGATTGAATCATTTCAAAGTCACATTTCTCACACATCTTTAAAGGAAACATAGGAAAACTATATATATATATATATACACACACATACAGTGCCCTCCATAAGTATTGAGACAGTGAAGTCAAAATTGCTATTTTTGCTGTACACTCAAGCAATATGAAAATACAATTAAACGATGAATATGAGACAAAAGTACAGAATGTCACCTTTTATTTCTGGCTGTTTCAACACATATATGTTTTACCAACTAACAATAACAGCACTTTCAGAGTTCCATCCCCCCATTTTATGTGAGCATAAGTATTGGGACATTTGGCTCACAGGTGTTTCTAATTGATCAGGTGTTTCCTGTTGCATTGATTGTTCACACATAAAAGAGCTGTGAATGTGTAGTCTCAGTTCTATCCTTTGCTTTTGCCTTTGGAGTCTGCGTTTGGTGTCAGTAGGCATAATCCAACATGAAGACTAGGGAGCTAAAAGAAAAGAGGAACTCAATTAGAACCATAGCACAAAAGTTGGGCATAGCCAAATCAACAGTTTGGAATGTCCTGAAAAAGAAAGAAACCACTGATGTCTTCAGCAATCGGCAACGTCCAGGTCAGCCAAGGAAAACAGCAGTTGATGACAGAAAAATGACCAGAGCTGTGAAAAACAACCCTAAAATAAGTGTCAGTGAAATCACCAACAACCTGCAGAATGCTGGGGTGAAAGTGTCACAATCTACTGTTTGCAGAAGACTTCGGCAGCAGAATTACAAAGGCTACACTGCAAGATGCAAACCTCTGATCAGCACCAAAAACAGAAAGGCCAGATTAGAATTTGCTAAAAAGTACAGAGATGAGTCAGTAGAGTTTTGGAACAGAGTTTTATGGACAGATGAGACGAAGATTAACCTTTATCAAAGTGATGGGAAGGCAAAAGTGTGGAGAAAAAAAGGAACTGCAGATGATCCAAAGCATACCACCTCATCTGTGAAGCATGGTGGAGGTAGTGTCATGGCATGGGCATGCATGGCTGCCTCTGGAATGGGCTCACTCTTCTTTATTGATGATGTAACGAATGATGGCAGCAGCAGAATGACTTCAGAAGTGTACAGAAGCATCTTGCCTACCAATGTACAAGAAAATGCCACCAGACTCATTGGGTGGCACTTCACAATGCAACAGGACAATTACCCAAAACACACTGCCAACGCAACCAAGGAGTTCATCAGGGGAAAAAAGTGGAAAGTTTTAGACTGGCCAAGTCAATCTCCTGATTTAAATCCGATTGAACATGCATTTCACTTGCTGAAGAGGAGACTGAAGTCAGAAAATCCCCAAAACAAGCAGCAGCTGAAAATGGCTGCAGTAAAGGCTTGGCAAAGCATCTCAAAGGACGATACCAAGAGTTTGGTGATGTCAGTGGGTCACAGACTCACTGCTGTTATTGCATGCAAGGGATTTGCAACTAAATACTAGCTTTTATACTTCTTATATTTGCTTTAAGTTGAATTGTCCCAATACTTATGCTCACATAAAATGGGGGGATGGAACTCTAAAAGTGCTGTTATTCTTAGTTGGTAAAACATGTATGTCTTGAAACCACCAGAAATAAAAGGTGACATTCTATACTTTTGCCTCATATTAATCTTTTACTCGTATTTTCATATTGCTTGAGTGTACAGCACTATATATATTTATTTGGGGGGGGGGGGGGGGGGGGGTTGCCTTTATTCTCCATTTTCTGACCCCTCTGCACAAACTATCAAAGGAAGCTGGAAAACTATATGTATTCTGAAACTGTAGGTTGTGAGGATTACAATGGTACTAGACTCAAACATGAGGTGAACTTTAACCCCCTCTTGCAAAGCATAGAGTATAACATGCCCAACTTTCATTTTAAAATGAAGGATTACCACCTCACAATTTAAGGCTTATTTTAACTTGAAAACTTCAAATTGGCAAGATAACTGTCAAATTGTGTACTTGTTTCAAAAAGTGACTTACAAAAAGTAGAACATTTTAAAACCTGTTTAAAGCTTTTCTTGCTCTAAAAGGGCCAAAATATTGATGTTAACCATACAAAAAAGAATATGCAAAAATCACAAAACTTCATATTTACTCTCAATGTTGTGCCACAAAAGCTAGATATGTATAAACATGTATATTTAGTATTGGGTTCTTGCCCGTCACCTCCCCACCCCAAACCCATTGACACCCCTAAAAGGATATTTCCATGCAGTACAGGATGTGATTCAAACTGCTTGTGGTGTAAGTGATGGGGAGATTAACTGTGGGACAGGCCAGATAGAAATCCAGAAAGCGAGTCTGAGGAACAGCAACTTGAATAACATCTGGTACTGCATGGAAATATCCTTCCAGGGATGTCAATGGGTTTTAGAGGGGTGTGACAGGCAAGAACCTGGTATACTAAATATACTGTACATGTTTGGTATCCCTGCAAACCTTAGAACCTGCACAATTGTGGAACTAAATATAAACTTGTGTCACTTTTACCACTTCAAATATTCAAGCTTTGAATGATACAGTTCAAAGCACTCATCATGGCAAAGACCTGGGTTTGAGGGGCTCTTCAGGATACAGTAGCAGCTGTCTTTACGTATGCCTTTCTTTGCGCACATCCTGCATCTTTTTTGGGCCCGTTCTTTTCTGGCTTTTTCACTTCTGGGACACTTGTTTCTTTCCATTTGTGGGCACGGGCATGTGGCCGCAGACTCTCTTTGCTGCTGTAGGAACTGGGCATGTTGATGACCATATGCTCCAACAGGTCATCTGTGGGGAAAAGCTGGAAATACTGCAGAGGGGTGAAGTTAGCAGTATCCACCCTTGGATTGGACCTGGTGTACCAATAAAGCCTGGTATGTCCGGCTGTACATTGTTGGAGGGGGGGTGGGGGGGGAGCAATTGTACACTGGCACATACTTCCTTGGCCTCCTGGGGCGTGCAGGCTGTTCCTCAGACTCACTTTTTTGAGTTCTAACAGGCTCTTCCGTGGAAGAGGGGGAATCCTCTTCCTCAGTGAAATCACTGGGGGTGTCACTGGGGTAAAAGTCACTGCCAGAGTCAGATGGAATCAGATCAGGGTCTGACTCTGGAGTCACTATCATCCATCATCACCCTTTTGCGTGAAATTGAATTTACAGTAGTTACTGCAATATATAGCAATCAATGACATAAACTTCACACAGTAGCAAAAAAATATATAATAATAAAATATGGGAATTAAATGTACAGTCGCAAATGTATCTGACAGCTACAAATATTCTGAAAATCAGTAGGATAGTACTGGCAAATATATAACAATTATTTCACAAATAAAATTGTTTTAAAAATGAGATAAAAATGTATTACAACTAGTAGTGGGAATTAAATGTACCGGTAATTGTAAATGTATCTACCAGCTACAAAAATTCTGAAATGAACTGGGACAGTGTTGGCAAATAACAATTTTCACAAAAAAAAATAAATAAATGAAAAAAAAGATAAAACTTATTTGAATAAGTGATATAGGGAATTAATTAAATGTAGAGCAGTAAATATATTTGTCAGAGTTCTGAAATGAACTGTGACAGAGTTGGCAAATATATAAGAAATAATATGGCACAAGCATTTCACACCAAAAAAAAAAAAAAGAGAAAAAAAAATATAAGAACATAAAACCATAAGAAAGTTTACAAACAAGAGGAGGTCATTCAGCCCATCTTGCTCATTTGGTTGTTAGTAGCTTATTGATCCCAGAATCTCATCAAGCAGCTTCTTGAAGGATCCCAGGGTGTCAGCTTCAACAACATTACTGGGGAGTTGGTTCCAGACCCTCACAATTCTGTGTGTAAAAAAGTGCCTCCTATTTTCTGTTCTGAATGCCCCTTTATCTAATCTCCATTTGTGACCCCTGGTCCTTGTTTCTTTTTTCAGGTCAAAAAAGTCCTTTTAGGATTTTGAATGCTTGAATCAGATCACCGCGTAGTCTTCTTTGTTCAAGACTGAATAGATTCAGTTATTTTAGCCTGTCTGCATACGACATGTCTTTTCAAACCAGGGATAATTCTGGTTGCTCTTCTTTGCACTCTTTCTAGAGCAGCAATATCCTTTTTGTAACGAGGTGACCAGAACTGAACACAATATTCTAGGTGAGGTCTTACTAATGCATTGTAAAGTTTTAACATTACTTCCCTTGATTTAAATTCAACACTTTTCACAATATATCCGAGCATCTTGTTGGCCTTTTTTATAGCTTCTCCACATTGTCTAGATGAAGACATTTCTGAGTCAACATAAACTCCTAGGGCTTTTTCATAGATTCCTTCTTCAATTTCAGTATCTCCCATATATTTATAATGCACATTTTTATTGCCTGCGTGCAGTACTTTACACTTTTCTCAATTAAATGTAATTTGCCATGCGTCTGCCCAGTTCTGAAAGCTGTCTAGATCATTTTGAATGACCTTTGCTGTGTTTGCCACTCCTCCTATTTTTGTGTTGTCTGCAAATTTAACAAGTTTGCTTACTATACCAGAATCTAAATCATTAATGTAGATTAGGAATAGCAGAGGACCTAATACTGATCCCTGTGGTACACCACTGGTTACCTCGCTCCATTTTGAGGTTTCTCCTCTAATCAGTACTTTCTGTTTTCTACATGTTAACCACCCCCTAATCCATGTGCATGCATTTCTTTGAATCCCTACTGAAAAGAACTCTGACCACTGAACACTCAAAAAGAGCTGTACAAAATACAGAAATATATTCAGATCTATTTATTGAATAATCAATGATTTTTAAGTAATTTGATTCCTTCAGTGTTACATCAATCTCGATCGCTTAACTCACACCATGGCACAGTGATGAAAGATTAGCTAGTTTCCAAACAGTAATTGAATTCCAGACAAAACCAAAAGTAGAAATCTTATAGGCCAGTTTTTACTGATGGAATGTTTTGTACACCATTCACATACGTAAAGCCATAAATATTTGCAAACCTTTTATTGTGCGTTTTTCGCGTATGAAAAAAAAAAAACCACAACTGCAAACATTTTTTGCAGGAATAACAAATTCCACTAAGAATACAAGCTTCGTATTTATTGCAACAGGTCGCCAACATTTCTGGACCAAAATAGGTTTTACGGGTGTAATTCGCCAAATATTTATAGATTTACAGTACTTTGAGACACTAAGTTTGCCAAAAATAGCTCTTCGGGTCTGCTAAATGTATCACGATTTGCTCAGATCAAAGCACGATCCTGCTATATAAATACAGACTTTCGTTGCTGACTTGACTTCCTGAACTCCAGACTGAACAACAAGAAGAAATCCTATAGGCTAATTTAGGCATCAATCATGATGCTTGTTTGATAGACGTGACCGATGCACCATTCACAAAGTTTGAGAGACTAAACCCTCCCACACATGTCCTACAATTGTGGAAGCGATTGGTCACTCACAGCCTGCAGGGCACTGTAGATTGCGCGCGGTACAAAATAAGGCAGCCTGCAGCAATCATTAGCGATTTGTTTAGTTCTGAAAATAATTGTTGAAAATATTATCAATTTGCGTAAATAGATCCTTGTAGCCATCACGAGCTGATCAGATCAAAGCACGATCCGCAATATAATACAGACTTTAGTTTGCTGACTCGACATCCTGAATTCCAGACTGAATAACATGGATAACTCCTATAGGCTAATTTAGACGTCAATCATCCACTGTTTAAATGACGAAACCGATCAACCATTCACATAGTTCTAGAGATTAAACACTCCCACACACTCCGTGAATTTGGTTACTCACATTCTGCGGGACAGTGCATTCTTTCTTCCACAGTCTAGAGAAAAACCTGTATTAAATGTCACCTGAACTGAACTATGTGAAATCTTGTGTATGAAAACTCATAATTCAGCCCTAAATGGCCTTTATTTACCAAATGCACTTTAACACTTCATCACTGGCCTGTGGTCACACAGCACTTCCTACACCAGCTTTAAAGTTCATGTTTTAGTCAGACCTAGGCTTTGTTTAAATGCCAGAAAATAAAGATACCCTGCAGAAAACTGGTCAATTATAATGACTTGATTATTATTATTAGTTTATTTAGCAGACACCTTTATCCAAGGCGACTTACAGAGTCTAGGGTGTGTGAACTATGCATCAGCTGCACAGTCACTTACAATTACGTCTCACCCGAAAAACAGAGCACAAGGAGGTTAAGTGACTTGCTCAGGGTCACACAATAAGTCAGAGGCTGACGTGGGATTTGAACCGGGGACCTCCTGGTTACAAGCCCTTTTCTTTAACCACTGGACCACACAGCCTCCACTTGATATTATGTTAGCTTTTGATGTAGCTAAGGAAAATAGATTTGCTCGCATCCTGACAAAGTATGTAAACCTATAATATACAGTACCTTAAAGTAAGTTTTCCTTGGTTTATTCAGGTATTCCTTTATATAACAAAAATATTTAAGCACTTTTGCATTTCTGATATCACGAGGGTGCAGCAAATATTAATGGTCACCACTGTAACATGCAGTCAGACAAGTTTTACCCACCATTTTTACAAAAATCTGTGCCTTTTCCTATTCTGCAAGAGACAGGGAGAGCTAACAGATTGTGAATATTATTTTGGTCCATCTTGTTTTTATCTTTTTTTTGTTTCTTACCCTACTTCTTGTTTGACATTTCTCAACACAGTGCAGTCTAAGGGGTCGAGGACTCAGGGTTACAGTGGAGTCATCATTAAGTATTTCGCCAGTGTGTCGAGACAATTAAAAAGGCAATCACAGGATTGAAAGCACTGAAGGTCAAAGTCCTCTGTTTATCCACACAACAGGATAAACAGAAATGACTAAGTGGGTCAAGCTGGCCCTGGGGGTGAGGGAGGAGTTGAGCCTCCACTCAGTGCCAAATTTGATTATTGTGAGACAGTTTTTGTAATGTTGACTTCACTCGAGACCTCCAAACTCATTCCAATCAAACCGAATCATATTACTCACAAAAAGGGTATAGCAGTATTTTCAATTTTGTCAATGTATAGTAGATATTTTATATTTATAGTGTGTCTTGGCTGCAGAAATACTGGCACTTGTTTTACACTCGTACCAAGCAGAAACACGCATAATATACACATTTTAACATGTTTGTGATTTGACTGAGACACAGACAGAGCACTGGTACTTTTCCCCCCAAGAGCCTCCACTGTGGTGGCTCTCATCACGCCGGAGGCCACAGACAGGACCCTCATTACCATTACCTCCCTTTCTCTTTTAAACATATGCAAGCAAGCTCGCATTGACTGGTGCAGACTTCAGCCTCTGGTCTGTGCAAATGTGTCTGCACGTCATGTTCTCTAACAAATGAAGTTCCAGATCGGCTTTGGGAAATAGTTTTTGTCACTTTGTGTGGTCCTCACAAGCGTGAGTAGAGTTTAAGTCAATGATAAGTTTAACACCACAAATCAGCTTGTTTGCTGATACAGTGATTGCCCCTAGTTGAATTGCTTCATTGTTCAGTCTTCTTGGAGAGGAGATTCAGTCTAGTGCCACCCTGGCCTTAATGTAGAACAAAGGCAAATTGTTTAAATGTTCAAATAGCAGGTGAAAATAAAAATCCTCAATGCCATACTACTGTCACTAAATGTATAATTGTACAGAACCGTGCAGTTTAGAAGGTTCTTGCAAAAAGTGTAATCATTTGGTATACTGATGCATTGTAACCACATATTTTTTTGCAAACTATATATAAAAAAAAACAAGTTGACTCGCTCTCTGCAACAGAAAACAAGTCCAACAGTCGAAATTATAAGGTTAAAAACATCTTTTATTAAATGACAAACAAAATGCAAACGTTTCAGTCTTTTAGACTATCAGTGCTCTGTTAACATGTTCATCATACAGTACAGGTTACTGTACGCTTATCTGCAACAGGAGAACAGTTGTACTAGAGTTATAACTGGTTCCAGAAGTTGGAGACACAACTTTGGGGTTGTAGCCAAATGGGATTACAAAGCAAAATTGGATCATTATACTTTACTGCTCTTTTAAATTTCAAGGCTATCCCAACAGCAGACCACTTGTGTATGGAGTTTAAACATCTGAAAGCATGACCAAGCTCTGTTTTTTCTATGTAAAGAAAGAACAAATAAGGTCAAATGTTATAGTTTCTGATACTGAAAACTGCATTCAGCCTCTTTTGGAAACTCCACGAAAGAAACAAGCTCAATTCGAGATTGCCAGTACTGAAAAAACAAAGAGCACTCCAAGAGAACTCGGTATTATCACAACCCAACCTGTAGATTATAGTACCTTTATTTGTTTCTTTACAAAAGAGATATGTATTTAATTTTAGATTTTCATCTAAAAGTGGTCTTGCTCAAGAATGTGATAATAAAAAACACTGAATAAAGGCCACAACTGTAAGCCAAAAATGACAAGACACAAATGAAGATGCTAAACCACTCAATTAAAAACTTAGGTCACATAACTGTAATCATAAAGTAGATAAACCACACAAGGATGCTGAACTGGTATACAGGGCAATAATTCAGTCCCAGTGGATTGAACATAAACTGTTCAATCCACTTTCTAGATAAATACAGCACCCCACCTCCAGAACAGGGTACACATTTGCTTTGGACCATGTTTTTTTCTTCTCCATTTTAGACTTTCCATTCAAAATCAATAGTGAACTATTTTGTTAGTTATATTATTTTCTATTCCTGTATTTTTTTTCTTGCAAAGTTCTAATTGGGGATTCAAAAAGCAGTGACCCATTTAAAACTGTATAGTGTGAAGGACTCAAATACAGCATTCATAAAAGCTGGCTAAGTGGCATCTATAACAAACAAACAAAAAAAGAGATACGATTGTTGGTGTTTCTAACCACATGCATCCACACATGTTATATGGTTAACCCTCTGTCTTGCAAGGCGTCTTAACAAGATATCCTAGCAGCTGAACATTTCTTACAAAGTATTTCTGTTGAGATGCTTTTAATTTGCCCTGTCTAGATACTGGACACTCCAGTTTGACTATTTTTGAACTCGCAGTTCGCAAAAAGATTCACGTAAAGACGTTTTGCCTGCCACCTTTAATAACATGCTTAGAAGGTATTATGACAGGTGATGGCTTTTTACTGGGGGGGGGGGGACGGGGGGACGACACACACTAGCAAATTAGAAAAAAAATCTTACACTAACAGTAATATTTCAGACAGATGATTAAATACAATGGCTACAGTTTCATACTGAAATACAAAAAAAGACTGAGGTAGCATTTCTATATCAGCATAAACCACCTAGGGTGTAATAAACTCAGGTTCTTCACAGGAGGTACAGGTTTTATAAAGTGTTTGATACATTAATTGTATCCAATTAAATTCAGGTGGTTCTAATTTCACTTTAGCTCACAAAGAAGCTTCATTACGGTGATGTTTGGATAAGGGGGAAAGGTGGCACAGTGAGCTCAGGTCACAAGCAAAAAGAGTTTGGTGACCTGAATTCAGACCCCTCCCCCACTGACAGCATTTCATACCCAAAGCCACTGCACAATATTACTGTTTTTACAACAGAATCAGGTCATGCTGCTTGATGTTATACCTTTTTACCTGCTGTAGTGATAGTACTCTCTGGGTAGGATTCTGTAGTTCTCAAATTTTTTTTTTTCTCAATTTACCAATATATAGCAACACTCTCTCTGCAAAGAGTCCTTAATATATACAGTGCCTTGCGAAAGTATTCGGCCCCCTTGAACTTTGCGACCTTTTGCCACATTTCAGGCTTCAAACATAAAGATATGAAACTGTAATTTTTTGTGAAGAATCAACAACAAGTGGGACACAATCATGAAGTGGAACGAAATTTATTGGATATTTCAAACTTTTTTAACAAATAAAAAACTGAAAAATTGGACGTGCAAAATTATTCAGCCCCTTTACTTTCAGTGCAGCAAACTCTCTCCAGAAGTTCAGTGAGGATCTCTGAATGATCCAATGTTGACCTAAATGACTAATGATGATAAATAGAATCCACCTTTGTGTAATCAAGTCTCCGTATAAATGCACCTGCACTGTGATAGTCTCAGAGGTCCGTTTAAAGCGCAGAGAGCATCATGAAGAACAAGGAACACACCAGGCAGGTCCGAGATACTGTTGTGGAGAAGTTTAAAGCCGGATTTGGATACAAAAAGATTTCCCAAGCTTTAAACATTCCAAGGAGCACTGTGCAAGCGATAATATTGAAATGGAAGGAGTATCAGACCACTGCAAATCTACCAAGACCTGGCCGTCCCTCTAAACTTTCAGCTCATACAAGGAGAAGACTGATCAGAGATGCAGCCAAGAGGCCCATGATCACTCTGGATGAACTGCAGAGATCTACAGCTGAGGTGGGAGACTCTGTCCATAGGACAACAATCAGTCGTATACTGCACAAATCTGGCCTTTATGGAAGAGTGGCAAGAAGAAAGCCATTTCTTAAAGATATCCATAAAAAGTGTCGTTTACAGTTTGCCACAAGCCACCTGGGAGACACACCAAACATGTGGAAGAAGGTGCTCTGGTCAGATGAAACCAAAATCGAACTTTTTGGCAACAATGCAAAACGTTATGTTTGGCGTAAAAGCAACACAGCTCATCACCCTGAACACACCATCCCCACTGTCAAACATGGTGGTGGCAGCATCATGGTTTGGGCCTGCTTTTCTTCAGCAGGGACAGGGAAGATGGTTAAAATTGATGGGAAGATGGATGGAGCCAAATACAGGACCATTCTGGAAGAAAACCTGATGGAGTCTGCAAAAGACCTGAGACTGGGACGGAGATTTGTCTTCCAACAAGACAATGATCCAAAACATAAAGCAAAATCTACAATGGAATGGTTCACAAATAAACATATCCAGGTGTTAGAATGGCCAAGTCAAAGTCCAGACCTGAATCCAATCGAGAATCTGTGGAAAGAACTGAAAACTGCTGTTCACAAATGCTCTCCATCCAACCTCACTGAGCTCGAGCTGTTTTGCAAGGAGGAATGGGCAAAAATTTCAGTCTCTCGATGTGCAAAACTGATAGAGACATACCCCAAGCGACTTACAGCTGTAATCGCAGCAAAAGGTGGCGCTACAAAGTATTAACTTAAGGGGGCTGAATAATTTTGCACGCCCAATTTTTCAGTTTTTTATTTGTTAAAAAAGTTTGAAATATCCAATAAATTTCGTTCCACTTCATGATTGTGTCCCACTTGTTGTTGATTCTTCACAAAAAATTACAGTTTCATATCTTTATGTTTGAAGCCTGAAATGTGGCAAAAGGTCGCAAAGTTCAAGGGGGCCGAATACTTTCGCAAGGCACTGTATATTATATATATATATATATATACATATATACTATAGTTTGTGTTTGAGTTGAAGGTGAGACCATCACCTTCAACTCAAACACAAAATGTCTCGTTTTCAATCACTTGATAACACCCACATTACAGAAATGTTCATTAATGATGAACAAAATCAGAATACATTAAAAAAAAATGATGTAAAGCTGGTACATTCGTATCTCAGCACTAACGGATAACGACAGACGTCTGTACAGCACTGAAACATTCTGTTTAAAAAAAAACCAACTGTACTGCTGAACCTCGTCTTCTTTAATATTAGCATCACAAGGTTAACCATGTATTATAAAAAATAATAGATAGGCCTCTTCAGTGAGTTACAGGAAAACAATTCCATCTCGTGTTTCTGTGACAGTTTATAAACTACTGGACCTTCGGTCTCGTAATTTATGACATCATAAAAACCCTAGATGGAATTATTTTCCTATAACTCACTGAAGCCCATCTGTTATTCTATATATAAATAATAGTGCTGCTTAAGATGCCACAAATATTCCCTTGGTGACCGGTTAATTTATGATTCATTGCATTTCGTGACATGTTGTGTGGGTTTCTCATTGGATAACTTCCCACTTCACAGCCTCCTTATCTTGAATCAATGCTTGACTTCAAATGATGCCTTTAGCCTCGCAAGACTCTAATTAATAACCTGTCATGACATACTTCAGCATTTTTAATTTAAATGCCTTCATAATATTTCAGACCACCAAGTGCTGTATTAAATTAAAACCATTTACACACCAAGTGATAACACTGAGTAATGGTGTTCATTATGTTGTGAATACATGGCTGTAGATACTGTTTGGGGGGGGTCTGTTTAAATTATCCTCATTCACAAGGGCTATACTGCTATACTTAAGCGATAGTGCCCGTCGATGAGGGCTCTGCCGTGTGACAGTTGACCACAATAGGAGTTATGTGTCCCCAGCCGAAGGCGAGGGTGCGAACGAAAGTCAAGGTCAAATATCACACGGTAGAGCCATCATCGAGAGGGCACTATCGCTATTCAAAAATTATTTTTACCATTGTTTTCTTTAAAAAAAACACCTTGAAACCTAGATTTACCTTGAACTTGTACTGATTCGTCGGGTACCTTTCCACTGAGTAAAGAGGTTCTAAGAAAATAGTCCCAAACATTTTTTAAATAAAGAACATGGATGGCATACATATAAAGAGAAAAAACAATACATTTTTATATAGTACATCGATTTTTATTTTTTTATTAACTTGTTAGGGTTTTAAACCCGTTTATAATCAGGACATTGAGGAATGAACGGAGCAATTACTGAACAGTCTCTGTACGATGGAGTCTGAACTACCAATACAATCTCTCATTAAATACCAATCTAAAATGCCCCCTAACTCACCATGTTTCTACCTTCAGCCAAAGCCTTTCTCTCCTGAATCTATACATGAATGAAGCAATATTACTGAACTGTCCGCGTATCGCTTTGTTGTTGTTGAAAGATGCTGTATCTGTGCTCCGGTCGAGCTGGCAGTCTGATTGGCTCTTGGCAGTTGCAGATACAGGATTGGTTGTTTTCATCGATGTAAAGTGTTGATTGGCTGGTTTTGGTGGATAACAAAATTAATTTGGACCAATTGTGTCTGTTTAGTATTTACTATCCACGCTTTTACTAAACTACGCTTAAAAATACAGCAAAGCAAAAAGAAAAAGCCAGTGGGCATCTACCATCTATTAGCGCCCACTAGAGCTGGAAGCTGATTGGCTCATGGTACTAAATCATTTCTAATGTACATTAAACCATTAAATAGTAATACACATTAAACCATTAAATAGTAATACACATTACACCAGAGTTACATTCCCATACAGTTCTGACTAGATTTAGCAAGAGCATGATTGCTGAAAATTCTGGACCTGGTCATCTGAACTGAATCAAGGGTCGTTATGGAAGCAAGGACTGGGTGCAGGACTAATGTGAGTTTCTAATCCTGTAAATGACTACATCTGAAGTTATGATTTATTCATACTGGAATACAAATCAGGAAGATCCAGGGAAAGCAAGTGGCAACATTAATTCAAGTAACAAAGCACACTTCTCTATAACAACTATGCTAACTACTGTACAAGGAAAAAAGACTGGGTTTCATGGTGCATAAAATATGAGCACATAAACCTAAATGTTTTTCCTAGTTTTAATCATTGTTAAAATAAATACTGTATATATAAGTGAATAAATAAATACATATAGACATGTATTAAGCAGCAGGGTAAAAACAGTTTAAGAGGGTGATTCGAAAGGAAATGTTACAAAACTAAACTATTCGAGCTACTGTATTAAATCATTTAAAGGGTTTAGAAGTATTGTAAAGTTGTTTCTTACACATTCTGTAACATCAACAGGTATTTTTCTTCTTGCAGAACACAATTGCACAATGTATTGGAGTCAAAAGCTTTGAGAATAACCCCCTATAAGATTGAACCCCAGAATGCAACTTTACCAATGACACTAAAGCAATAAATGCATTTGATTAACACTGTTTCTAAAACCACTCGTTGTGTTGCACGTTAACAGTTACAACACTGGATACAATGCAGGGTCCGCTGCTGGCATTGGCTAAATACAAAGGAAGACCAAGATGCTTCATTCAGACCTACAGTACACAGCCAACTGAGCAAAAGCAGTGGTTCACGCACACTTTTCTATTTTTAACTGTCCTAGTTCTAATAATTCCTCTTGCAGCATCATATTAAACACTTCCACTCCTCTTGCTAACATTTCTGTTCGTCTCCCTCGGCTTTGTATGTTGTTGGGTCAGATAAAGAGAATGTGCATCAGGAGGTCTAGCACTGTCACAGCATAGCTAGGGAATGAGTCGCCTGCGGTTTATATCCACAGGCTGTAACACGATCGCCAGTGCAAATTCTAAGAATAGGAGTGTGCCATGGAAATGCAAAAAATATATATATATATATATACACACATATACATACATACATACATATACACACACATACATACATATATACAGTGCCGTGAAAAAGTTTGCCCCCTGTCTGATTTTCTGCATTTTTGCAGATTTTTCACATTGTATTTGGTCAGATTTTTTGGTGGGTTGTAGTAGTATATAGATATATATGATAACACATTAGTAATCACCCAATGACTTTCAAATTTTTAGGCTTGTTTGTGTTTTATGCCAACAAATGGCATTTGCTGGTTTAGAGTTGAAGCATGACAGACTGTATATTTGGCTTTGCTCCAGTGTAAACTCTGCATTTCTTTATTTACACCTACAACGACAAACAAAAACACACCATACTACATTGAGGGCACATGTCTCAACGTATATGGTGTACATGCCTCTCAGCTGTTTCTTACTAAATGTGAAATATATTTGTATTCCACAGACAGTGCAAAGTTTGACAAAGCTTTTTGAAACGGACTAGTAATACACAAGTTAAATCCTACAATACACAATTGAGGGTTAAAACAAATTTAGTTCTTTAGATATTTGATATGCCCTGGATAAAAAGGGCACTGCTACCTAAGTAATTGCACTGCAAACCATCTGTACAGTTTTGGAAAATACCTAGATTTGTTTCAGAAGGACATTACCCACTAATCTGGATTAACAACAAAATTAGAATTTGTCAAATCCTCAGAAGCCAGAGTTTAACAATACCTAAATCAAACAGGTGTGTTGAAATGAATGCTACAAAAATGTTAAACTCCAAATCAATCTCTCTCTCTCTCTCTCTCTCTCTCTCTCTCTCTCTCTCTCTCTCTCGTAGCCTGTGATTTCTTTAAATTAATTAATATAATAACCACACACACACTATATAAGACATAATAAATGGATAATGACATTTTTGTACAGATTATTGTTTTTATTTTGAATGTTGTCCATAGCCTCAAGGTATATATTTACTTTAGTCTTTTGAAGAATCAGTTCTGTCTGTGAATGACTTTGTTGAGAAACTAGAAACTAACTGATCACAGGCATATATATATATATATAATGTTACACCCACCAAGTAATTGGAAGACACTGGACATACAGTAACAAATACACTTAACAACAGTGTGTAAGTTTGGTCGGGTTTGAGGCAGTGCACAGACAACCTGTCCCTGGCACAAGACAGAATCCAATAACTGTCTAACTCGAACCTTGCAAACAGTGCAGAAAGACCAAAAGGTTTCGATAAAATGTGCTTATTTTAGTTTCACTAGCTGCTGTCGTAAACTAAACACGAGTTCCAGAACAACAAAACTGTCACGTACTGTGGCTCGTTAAACATTCATAATTTAATTTTCTTTTTTCAGGTAGGAATTGCAAACATCACATATCAAAAGGAAACATCAAAATAATCATATACGTTTTAAAAAAAAAAGTCTACCCTAATAAAACCCGGTTGTAGAGCTTAAACAACTCTTTTCACGAAAAGATAAAAAATGCCTGCTTCGTTGACTCCATGATAAGACAAGTGCTCAGTGTGGTAGTTTATTTGAATGAATTCGAATTATTTCCTATTACGAATAAAACGCACTGCCTAACATTTTTTTTTTTGTACCAGATCTAAACGCAAACAAAATAGAACCCCTTTAATATTTGAGACACTTCAACACATAGACGTTTAACTATTATTTTTAACTGTGGATATGTGCATGATCTTAGGTGAGCCACAGTATAAGTGGTTAAACCAGTGAAATAAAACCACCATAGTATTATTTTCAAAGATTTTAAATACTACACGTCTCAACACACACACACACACACTATTCCAAATGTAATGTTAAAACCCACGCACGGGTGTTATTATCTGAGGACCACCTCGGTAAACAGGACTTACCCTTTCTTGGGGAACTCCACTCCACTACAGTCCAGTCCAGTCCAACACAGGATTATTAAAAAAGAAACATTAAAATGTTAAAAATCAGAGACTAGAATAAATAAAACATCAACTGATATATCAATGTCTGATTTAAAAAAAAACGAAAAAAAAAACAAAAAGGCTTGCTCTATCCCATCACTTGTCGCTAATTGTAGTTAATCCCTAGTCAGTGGAGCCACTTGCTCATGTTTATACACTGTAATAAATCCAGACAAACAGCCATGTATATGAGAAAGGGGAAACAGCATCTCAGCCTGTAAGCGCAATTAATTTGATTGATGGGGCGTGCAATGACTCGAGGGCTTAGTCACTGCAGCAGCTCTGCCTACTCTCACGAAAAGATGGCCAATCGAAAAGTGTGCTCTGGGTATCCTACACACACACACACACACCTACTTCAAATCCTAGTTCAATCAGACGGCCTGTTTCACAAACCAATACACAAATAGCCGCTGCTCTTGGCGATTATGAGAGCCTGAACGTACATGTAGTTAGCTGAACACTGGTGTGGTTTATATCCAGCCAGAAACATGACTAACACAGTACAGTACCGCACTAGCCATAGTCACACAAATGCATGTGAGCGGGCGAAGGAACACGGCGGACTGGCTGAACGACTGCTTCGTTATAAGGGAGAGAGGGGTACTGGTGTCAAACCAGACATCAGTCTAATGAGAAAGTGTGAAAATAGGATTGTGCCGTTTTAGTTTTGTAACTCGAAGCTAAAAATCTAAAGCACTTTGAATATGTATCGTATTTAGTTCAGGTAACCCAAATGAAACTAACTTTGGAAATATACTAGACTGTCAAAAATGGGATTTTTACCTGTACTGGAACCAAGGAATACGAATACTAGGTACTTAAAGTTACACATTTTTTGTATTGGAATTACCCAAGTTAATATTTTTACATTAAAAATATATATTTGCTTTTATATTGAAAATATTATTTGTGGCATTGGACATGCACACCAGGGAATGTATTGATACAAAATGCATTTGTAAGATACAAAATAAGTAATCAATTTGGCAACTGGAAAATAATACAAAAAACAATCTGCTTTGATTATAAATTAATTTATCTTCATTAATGTTTCTTGCAAAATATTCTATTTTGATTAATCTAGACAAATGACAAAGAACTCAGAAATGTATACAAATTCTACCTTTAAATCACTAAAATGTATTGTCACGTTAGAGCTTTTAAAGTAGTTCCTGACACATTTTTAGTGATAGATTATCAGATTCAAATTATCATGATAATTCCAATTATTTTAAATCATGTTTTAACTCCAATAAAATTAAGCCATACCACTTTTCCTCTCACACATTTGATGTACTATAGAGACTTGGTAATTTCTCCAACATGCCTGCTGTAGTGGAAAACACAGAAAGTTTCACTTCATGTAATCAGTGTTCAAACAATTAAGAAGCACATTGTAATTTCAGGGATACCAATATATTTAATGAGCAAGGTTGTGTGTTGAGTCCAACGGGCAACAAATGTCCCTCCTCCATTTATCCTGCATTCATTCATCTTTCCCTAATACTTATATATACAGGGTGATTCATAAACCAGAACATAGGACAAACACATTATACAGAACATTGCTGAATTACATTACTGCAAACATCACAATCCACGTTGTTCTAGTTTACTGGAATCAAATAGAGCTGTTCTGTGATAATGTTTTCCTTGCCTAAAATTAGCTTGGTTATATAGTGAAAAGAGAAATACAAAGACACTTTTGGCTTGTTAAAAGCACTGACCCAGCATAAAGAAAGCTGTCTAATATTAGCATGACGTAAATAACATCTACTCTCATGTAATGAAAATCAGGAAGATTTGGAACAAATGCAGTGGCTGCTGTGAGTAATGCAGCTGTCAACGAAGGACATACCATGTGACAGCTTGGAATGACAGCTGAAGGAGGAAATAGACCCCATTGAGGATGGTTAGGGTTAGCCACCCTAGCTAGCAGTATCCCGCTCTGTGGTTTCAGATTGAACAAGATGCTGAAGACACCCGCTAAAGGTTCCTGATACAGCAACAAGGTGCACATCACAGTTCGCAGGGTATCAGCATCCCTGGTATAGACGAGAGTAATTCCAATAGGAGCACAGCTAGTGATAAAACCAATGATCCCGGTGAGATGAACCAGTCTAGGAGAGAAAAGAACCTTAATGGGTGCAAACCAAGGGTTAAGTGTCCAAGAGCCTCTGAGAAAATGGCTTGGCACACGGCTGACACGGATCTCTGCTTGTTGTTGAAGAAGTTAAGTGGAACAGTAGAAAGGAAGCTGGATAAGTCCAGGGATACCATCTACGTGTATGGGTGTGAGAGGTTTGGAGTAGATTAAAAGTAATGAATAACTACAATTCCAGGAAAGTCTAGATGGCTTTCCGGGACGCTTTGAGTATGTCAGTGTGATCTGGCAACAGATTCAGTCTGCAAAAAAGGAGAATGACCTCCATGTAACATTCCTGAATTTATGGTTCAGTGCCACATAATCTTCTTTGGGCTACATTTGAGTTCTTCAGTGTACCCAGTATATAACATGGTTAGTGAAAGCTGGGAACTTGCAGATCGGTTTTTCATCTCCAGAGTTTACTGAGTTTTTTTTAAATTGTAATCATGACCTTTACCTTGGCAATGGAAATCATTATTAGTGCCTGTGACAGAGAGAGAATGATTCTTGGTGATAAATCTCCCTCCCGACCTGTGAGGCCGCTGTGTAAAGTGCCCTGGACGGGATGGCCTGACAATTCATTCCCAGGGTTAGGTGGAAGTCGGCCATCTAGAAAGGGGGCGGAGCTACGGTACACCAAGTCATCGACCCGGAAGGGAAGCGTTGCGGCAGCCGCGGCTTGGAGGAGCAGTTGAAATCGTTAACCAAGGGGGCGTGATTGACGGTATATAAGGGGACGTAGCAAGGTGATCTGTTCCTTTGTATGGTTAACGCTATACTAGAAGGAGAACCGGATTATAGTGTTTTGTTTGTTTTGTCGTGTCTAAAATCTACTTGTTTGTTCTCATTAGACGGCTAACACGATCCGGAGCTGTCGCTACAGGTCAGCACTAAACCCGGACAACACTGCACTTGTTCACAATTAATTGTATTTTTACGACGAGCACTACAGTACTCGATTTGGACCTGTGACCACGTTTGTGTTTACTGTGTGTGTTTAAATACTGTGTTTATTATTTCCGGACTGAACCTGTGGATTTAGCAGAGCAATACACATCACTGTGTATTGCCTGTTCTCTTTATAGTTTACTGTTGTCATCAAACTTTATGGATTATAAATAAGCCATCATTTCACCAGTACTTTGTTGTTTGTCATTGTCTTGAGAACTGCATCACCCCTACACCTGCACACTGCAAACCACTTTGCCACAGTACCTCACAAGTAGGGTAGTGGGAGGAGAATGGCTGGCTTATTCTGGTATGCGGCTGCCATCCCTTAGAGCAGGGGTTTTCAACCGGGTGTACACATACCCCTGGGGATACTTCTAAGGGTCATAGGGGGTAAGCAGGACAACTCCGAAAATAAAAATTAAAGTAAAAGAAAATAATGCTCTTTCATTTTTTTAAATGGTATCATATAATGATACTACTGTGCATAAATATAACATTTTTGTTTAGGAGCTCAAAGATTAGTATAGAACAGCACAATCTTTCTGCATTTTTAGGAGTATAAATGGTTCGGTAAACATAATTAATAATCCAATACCCATTCTTTGAAGGGTTTGGTTTTTATTTATTAGACGTGGTTGCATTCTAGTAACAGCTGGTTTAATTGTTTTCGGTGTAAAGTACTGTCATCCATATTATCCTGTGTATCAATTCTTGAGTAAAAGGTGGATCATTTCTTATTTGCAAAAGAAAAACGAAGGAAGAAAACACATAAGAGTCTACAGAAAGTGTAGCTTTAATAAATGGCTTTAATAAAAAGTTTATCATTGTTAGTTATTATAGTTTTATCATGAGGTTAATGTTTTTTTATGTTGTAAACATTTTAAATGATACACAGAATTATGTTGAGAAGGTAAGTGGTAAGTAAATAGTATTTTGGATTGTTTATAAGAACTTTGCTGAATAGAAAGCGAACGTGTGTGTTTCTGAAGAGATTTTCAAATACTGTCTGTTGATTCTGTGCATCCAAAAACTGGTAATTAAAAGTTTTAAGAATTAGCTCTACTGTTTGCTATTCTCTCCAGCAGTTTGTCAGTCCCAAACTGTTGTGACATAAATTGTATATTAAATAAATGGGGGGGGGGGGGGGGGGGTGATTACATTTGTTAATCAGATTATTCTGCCTTTTATTGCAATTGTGGTACCATTCAGTAGAGTGAAGATTGTAAAGGGGTACTTGAGCTAAAACCTCCGGGCAGAAGGGGTACAGTTTTAATAAAAGGTTAAAAACCACTGACATCGAGCATACATGGATGACCTGAACACTATGACTACAATGGTTGTCTGCACCAATCAGTTACTTGGTAAACTAGCAGATAACATCAGATCGGCACTGTAGCAGGACTGAAGCCCTGCACATGAAAAGGATTTTTTTTTGTGTTTGTTTTTGTAGTGTTGTGTTTATATAACCAGCAGAGCATCAGGTATAAAAAGATGCATCTCAGAGCTGCTGCAAAGCCATAAGATTCAGCTGTGGCTGCTGAAAAGCCATAGGACTCCGATTGCTGCTGCTGCAAGGTAACCGTCTGTGCTGCTGAAGGACTGGGCTTCAGGAAACTAAGCGACCAGCTCTTACAATGACTGTGTGTATAATCCGGGGTCGGGAGTTGGTCGGGGTTTATCCCGGGAGAAGGAAGCCGTAACGGCCAGCGACTGTGTGTATATGCGGGGTTGGGGTTGGAAGAAATGCCCAAGAGACAGGGAGTTAGTTTTGGGTTAGTAGAACCCACCGGTTTTGGCAGACAGGTGTATAAGCGGGACCTCCATTTTATTAGCAGAGTAGTGTTTTATTTAGCTTTTCATACACTTTGTTGTATGTACTCCGTAAGCTATCATTGTGGGTAGCGTCACATGAGTGCCTGTGTGTGTGTGTGCATAAATAAAACCTGCGGGGCATGTCAACTGCAGCCTCCATCTCTGTCTCCTGCCTGTCAATCAGAGAATACCCACACCACCTATTCTACACTGTTACAGGCACGTATTCAATTCAAGCCCGCCAAGTCGAGAAGCATCTCTATCATCAAAGGCAAAGTAGTGGATAAGATGTTCTATATTGATGGTGAGGCCATATCAACCATGTCAGAAAGGCCTTGGGAAGTGGTACGATGGGGATTTAATGGACACAGTCCAAGTAGGACAAGTGAGACATCAGGCAGTTCAAGGGCTTACTGTGTATTAGTTCATACATTAGGAAATGGCTGAGATGTGGCCTTAGCATGGTAGTGCTCTACGGTAAAGGGAAACTGCAACTGCCAGTCCCAGATCTGACTAAGGAATTCATGACAAGTGTGTAAGGGAGGTAGCACCTGCAGTGAGAACTGGGAAAAAATGGGCAGCAATGGACGTAGTGGAAGATGCAAAGTACAACAGGGAAGAGGAGGCCTTGACTCAGCTTACAGACGAAGAGGAATGTATGGCTAATAAGGCAAGTGGTGGAGGAAGTTAACATCAATGAAAATGAATGGATGGCTAAGGTAAGTAAACTGGGCTGGGTTGGGTGAGGGATGGAGGGGAGTGGTGCTGGGATGCCAGCCTCACTGTTGAGCTTTCCTGAGGTGTCGTGGGTTAGTTGATGAAACACAGAAAACAGGAGGTGCCTACCTGATGACCCCTGTGAAGTTCCCCACCCAGCCCATTCCAGACAGTTGCCATGCTGATGCGCCAGGGAGGCCCCAAATATGCTGATCCCTGGAGCCAGCATTACACTTCAGCCACCATCTCCGGACCAATAGGAAATCCACGTTACCTGGCGGAGGAAATGCACTAAAGGCTCATATATTACAACAAAGCTAAGTCTTGGTTGGTCCCCACCACTATTATATCATTTTATCTTGGCAAAAGCCAAGTCCAATAATAGCATGAAGTAAATAACAGCTACTCTCATGTAATGAAAATCAGAAAGATAGCCCACATGCTTTAATAATCTGTGGGTGACAATTGGTGTCAGCTAGAGAAATGATTTTAGCAATGTTGGAGACCATGTTGTTTCTTTTTCTTTCGTTTGAGATACTGTATATCTTTCTGGTTTTGCTACAAAGTAATATAGCACACTATTGTAGGTAAAAGCCTACTGATTCTGGCCCACTGCCAACTTTAGTGCTCTACAGGATCTTTGGTTACAAGCTGCAGCTGTGTAACAAAACAGGAAATAGATAGCTCAAGTTCTTTCACTGTAAATATGCATATTTCACAAAAAAAGACTTATGTAACAGTCACATGTGTTAAGAAAGAACGATTTGAACGTCTTTGTTAAAAACCTATTTAAAATATTGATACACTTTATTTTTCTTACAAAAGCCCAGCCCATTATGATCTTAATGAAATCCATACTTTTTCCTGGCCTTGGCTTTAGTTCTTAGGGTGTGACACACACTGCACAGCGCAGAAGACAGTATACATTGTGAGGGCGTGGAAGGGAGGGGAAATTCCACACATGGGTTGCCAATAAGTTCTAGAATGCATTGTTACCATCGTGCGCTGAGCTTCTGGTTCTTAATATCTTAAACCTTTTTATCCAACCGAAACGTTTTTGTGTGGGGTCATTTTTATGTAACCAGTTCAGTATAGATCCTGGTGTATCAAAAAATAATAATAATAATAATTTGTGCCCCACTTAGACCTCTTGCTTATTAAATATCTTGGTATCCCTGATTAGACAATTGTTCACTCTTCCAATATGTGAAATTGATTTTAATAAGCAAGCCTTGGCACAATTGCAATGGTACCTCAAAATGTCTCAATTTTTGGAGAATGTAGAATGACTGGGGGCATGTATTGCCCATTAAATCTAATCAAAACCCTTGTTACATAAATACTTGGTGTTTTCAAATCAATAAGCAAGATGTTCTATGACTGCAGTGGTTTCCAAAATGGTATCCATTTACTACCAATGCAGACGATCTAGGTGAGATGTTTTCAGGAAGGAACTGTATACATTTTCTAAATTCATGTCATATCTGAAAAATGTCATTATCCCTTATTAAAATGAAAGAACAAAACATTATCAGCTATAGTGTTGCAAAAAGGTAAGAAAATAGATTTTAAAGCCTGGGTTATCACGCTTATGATATCTTACAGTAGTTTATCAAAATACATATTGTTAGCAGGAAAAATACTTTTTATTGAGATAAATAAGCCTACATACTACATGCTGTAATCTTGCCTTTACACTTCAATCCTCAGCGATTAAAACTGTGTTATGAGTGTCTGGGCGTGCAGATCATACACCCACGCTTTGCCAGGATTCATTAATAGACTTTGCCACACATTAGCATTTTACACTGACAAATGTGAGAATGACAGTAAAATTACTAAGTAAAAAAGGGGGGGGGTAATACCTGCTGCACAGGGTCTAAATCAGTCTTAGTGAAAATAAAGTAGAGAAAACTATAAGAATGCCCTTTTACCAATCATGTTTTCAACCACATTTCAGTTATCGACAGTTGTCGGAATCAGGTATATCACAAGATTTACATTATACATAACTTACTTTATTTTTTTAATGTATTTTAATTCAACAAACCCCATTTTGTAGTGAAGAATGAACAGGGAAACAAATAAACAATAAGATAACATAACATTTTTCACCAACTTATAATACAGTAATATAAAGCAACAAACAATAACTGTGTTATGAACCTTGAGTTCGTATTGTAATGTCACACATCGTTATTTTCCCTTGTGTTAAACATATGTGTCACAGCTGGTTCTACACCATTTAATATTTAACTAACAATAAATGATTATCCAATACGATTATCAATTAAATCAATAATAATACTAATAAAAAAAACAACATATTTGTGATTATGTCAGGATAATGGATTTATTAGACAAACCCTATCCAGTCAAATTGAAATGAAAGAGTAAGTTAACAATGAACCCATTTGAATGTGGAAACTTGTGTTAAATGCCTCCAGGCATTGAAGAAAGGTTTTCAGTCTTAAAAGGCAGTGTAACATACGTTATGCCATTAGGTTGTTGTTGCTGTTTCTGAAGGAAAGGCTTGAAGTTTTCATTTGCTTTTTGTCAGACCAAGAAAATACTGCATTCACTGATTTACTGTAATGAACATAAATAAATATTATTTTCCTGAATAAAAGAAAAGCATTTTCATTTGTCTTAAACTAAAATGGTTACCATAACGGCTTGCGTCTCGACTGGAACTAATTTTCCAATTGGTAACGGTCTTCAAAATGTCGTGAATGCACACAATTTCTGTATATCTGTAACAGAATCGCAGGATATTTAGGTGAGGTTTACATGTCTCATAAAAAAGTTGGGGTTTGCACAATGGGATTTGATTTTATGAGACATGACATTTGGAGTATTTATTATGAATAAGAAACTAAGTTTGTTTGGGACCATGAATGCACTTAACAGGATGAAACAAGCGTTTTACGTCCTAAAACCAAAAAAAAAGCTACAGTGAGAGATGCTTCTGAATCCCACAAGGTAATTAGTAAGGATATGAAAATCTGTGTTTGGCAGCAGAAGTGAGTCGTTTTGTCATTGTGTAACTACTGCCCCCTACGGTTTTAATCCCAGCACTTTAGAATGGGTTGAAAACCAAGGCTTTAAGAAAATATTTACTTCTCAGTAAAACCACAGAGCTTTCATCCCCAACAAAGAGCATCATGCAGGACACTGCCACACTGGTGACCATGGAACTTTCTGATAAAGCGTCTAGCTTTAAAACAGAACAGGAGGTGAGCAAAACATTAAAAAACAGGTAACTCAATCTACGCATTCAAAATGTAAACAGTTTACAATAGCAATACAGGCACTGTTTACTGGTTTGTGATCACAGTAAAACTCTGAGTATCAGCCATTGTCTTTGTTATTGTCTGTGTCTGTACATAAGTGCTGATCGGACTCATACCACCTTGCCTGTTATTAAGGGTCCTTTTACATTCACTTAGCTGTGCACAAGTTTAGGTTGTGGTCAGGTGGCAGGTAGGATGAAAAAACAATTCAAAATGAAAATAAGGTATTGGAGTACTAAACAATGACGAGGTACTTTCACGAAGGTTGTAATGAGAGGTTAGATTTTACTTTAAAGCCTTTATTTGCATCTTAGTTATGTGTTCTTGCTCAGCTCCAGCGGTGACAGTCAGCAGTCATGGGTTGGAGGATGTGGAGGAGATTACTGAGGTGTGTATTGAGATGGCAGGGTTGAAATCAGTTCTGGATCATAGCCTTAATGAGGTGCTTGAGCATGCCAGTTGTAAATGTCTCAGACTACAATTCAGTTTTGTTATTATTTTTATTTGGTGATGTTCTTCTCCTAAACTGTTCTGAGCTGTGCAGAACTGAAGTCATCTTTTATTCACAGAGGGATAAGCACAGTTTCTATAATCAAGATTATATAACCAGTTGAATCTCTCCATTTACTTTCATTCCATATCCTGCTATCCTTTGATTAAAAACAA
This sequence comes from Acipenser ruthenus, assembly GCF_902713425.1. Lineage (NCBI taxonomy): Eukaryota > Metazoa > Chordata > Actinopteri > Acipenseriformes > Acipenseridae > Acipenser > Acipenser ruthenus. Next base: position 50,710,425 of record NC_081194.1, on the reverse strand, counting down.
CATGATACATTCTGGATAAAGAGAGTGTTCTAAAATGAGGATTATTTTCTGTGCAGGACACAATGGTGCCCCTATGGGCCACAATAGGAGTTGTTTGGAGTACACCATGCTGCAACTATACCTATAGAACTTTAAAGCTGAGACCATATCAGTTTCTCCAAGTGAAAACCACAATGTAAATGGTTCCATATTTGTCATAGACAAAGTAATGCTTCCTTCAAGAAGCTGCTTGATGAGATTCTGGGATTAATAATCTACTAACAACCAAACGAGCAAGATGGGGCGAATGGCCTTCTCTTGTTTGTAAACTTTCTTATGTACTTATGTTCTTATTAATAACATAACTTCTGTAATCAGTTTTAAACTATAATACCTTTATAAATGTATTAATATGAGGACCAAATTTATCCTTACCAAACTTCTGTTTAATATGAAGAGTACTGTAATTTGAAACACTTTCTAACTGTGCCAGTAGTTCTGAAGATTTCTTATCAAGGTGTAAAATGAAGCAGGAGACAGTAACTATTAAAGAGTCACATGCTGAACATGGAACCGTTTGAATGACAAAAAAAGAATCAACAGTGCCACCTAGTGGTAGAATAATGACTTGCTAGTAAATGTCAGAACAGTAAGGGCTGTTCGGCAGTGTTTTTGGTAGTGCTTCTTAGGTTTATTAAGGAATACATTATTTCAGTATCTCTGACATATAATTCAATGACTATTTGTTGATTATAATTCATTCTGTTGCATTTCAGTAACTATCTGTGATCCATTATGGAACAGACAAAATGTTTGTCACTTTGTTATTCATTTTCAGAATAAAAGTAATATTAATTGTTGTTTTTATGCCAAGAAATCCTGGAAATCCTAATGACAATGACAATTAGTGATGTCAGGCACTCCATTCATGATGTCATCAGTATCATGAAACATCACAACACATTATTATTATTATTATTTATTTCTTAGCAGACGCCCTTATCCAGGGCGACTTACAATCGTAAGCAAATACATTTCAAGTGTTACAATACAAGTAATACAATAAAAGCAAGAAATACAATAACTTTTGTTCAAGTGTGACAAACCACAATTCAATAATACAGCAGATAATAGTGATAGTTACATCAGGATATGATTAAATAGTGATAGTTACATCAGGATATGATTAAATACAAAATACTACAGGTTAAACACTTGGCAGATTACAGTATTCTGAAGTACAGGATTAAATGCAGTAAAATAGGGGGCAGATAAGAGCAAAATAAAGCACATTTAAATGAAGGGTGATAGTGTCCCAGGATACAAACAGAGGAGTTCTACAGGTGCTGTTTGAAGAGGTGAGTCTTAAGGAGGCGCCGGAATGTGGTCAGGGACTGGGCAGTCCTGACATCTGTAGGAAGGTCATTCCACCACTGCGGAGCAAGGGTGGAGAAGGAGCGGGCTCTAGAGGCAGGGGAGCGTAGTGGAGGTAGAGCCAGTCTTCTAGTGCAGGCGGAGCGGAGAGGTCGAGTGGGGGTGTAGGGAGAGATGAGGGTCTGGAGGTAGCTGGGTGCAGTCTGGTCAAGGCATCTGTAGGCTAGTACAAGAGTCTTGAACTGGATGCGAGCGGTGATCGGGAGCCAGTGGAGCGAGCGGAGTAGTGGAGTAGCATGGGCGAAGCGAGGCAGAGAGAACACCAGGCGGGCAGCGGAGTTCTGGATGAGCTGGAGCGGACGGGTGGCGGACGCAGGGAGGCCAGCCAGGAGGGAGTTGCAGTAGTCTAGGCGGGAGAGTACCAGGGCCTGGACCAGGAGCTGGGTAGCGTAGTTGGTGAGGAAGGGTCGGATTCTTCGGATGTTGCTCAGGAAGAATCGGCAAGTGCGTGCCAGAGTGGAGATGTGCTGGGAATAAGAGAGGCAGGGGTCCAGGGTGACTCCAAGGTTCTTAGCGGAGGAAGAGGGAGAGAGTGTGGTAGATTCCAGAGGAACAGAGATAGAGAGATCAGAGGAGGGGGAGGAGGAGGGAAAGAAAAGGAGGTCAGATTTAGAGAGGTTGAGTTTGAGGTGATGCGAGTGCATCCAGGAGGAAATAGCAGACAGACAGGTAGAGATACGGGAGGAGATGGTGGAGTCAGAGGTGGGGAAGAAGAGGAAAATGTGAGCATCATCAGCATAGAAATGGTATGAGAAACCATAGGAAGCGATGAGGGGGCCCAGGGAGCGGGTGTAGAGAGAGAACAGGAGAGGACCCAAGACTGACCCTTGGTGGACTCCAGTGATGTCACAAAGGGGAGGTTCTTAATAAAAAGCAGAGCTGAACTTTAACTGCTGTAGTGATTAATCAAACCTGGTAGCAATAGCAGTAGCAGCAACAGGTCATCTAAAACATTTCCAAAGAATTAGAAATGGCACATTTATTTTGTCATGGAAGAAAGGAGAAAAGGGGAAGTGAAAAATTGAAGAAAAGGGATGGAGAGTCAAAGAGAAAGAAAGGGATACAAAAAGGAGAGGGAGAGGAAAAGCAGAACAAAGAGGAAAGAGAATAAATGGATTGAGGGAAAGAGGAAACTTGAAAAGCTTGCCAGGGAGGACAAACTTGTAATAGAGGAAGCAAAGTAGATCAAAAAGAAAGAGGCTGAAGGAGAAGATGAAGGAGGAAGACAAGATAGACAATGAAGGAGAGACTAAAGGCAGTTTTAAAGAAGCAGAAGAGACCAAAAATAAAGAGCAGGAAGAAGTTATTATTGAAGAGATGACTGTTGAACAAAAGGAAGTTATCAATGTATTACTCTTGTGTAATGCAGCCACCATACAACTTTAAAAACTAAAAAACTAAAAATCTTTTTTTCTGGAGGTACTGGTTCAAGCACTGGAAACAGAGGCATGACATTGATTAATTGGTTGAATTCACAAAGCTTGAAAACAGTTAAAATCTAAAATGAGAAACCTGAAGATCTGTCATGTTTAATAATGATATCATGTTAATAAATTTGCACAGATGACTGTACTTTTTGTCCACCTTTTTTCTACCTAATCTACAGTGACTTTCCCAGCAAACTTTCTCGCAACCATATGAATTTGCAGGACATGAATTGCCACAATAGGTCACTAATATCTGAATAAGGAGTTAATCTAAGTTTCCACCCCTGAGACAACTGAGAATTTCCTAAGTGGGCATAAACCCAGTCGTGTGTGTCCTGTGAAGAAATGAGCAGAGCCAACCACGTGCATAATTACATAACAAAAAAACAAACATGACTTTGAAGCTCTAAACAGACACAAAAAGAACTGCTGACCTGTCTTTGGAACAATCCCTGAACAAACATGTTGTGTAGATTACTTTTGACATGTTTTTAACAAATTGATTCTTTACATTGTGTTCTGGTATTTGAACGCATGCTTGAGTACAACACCAAATAAGAGTTGAAAGGTCAAATTGTCACATGGCTTGAATTGAGAAGCACTGCTCAGGGGCAGCAGGTGGGATCTCCAGGTAAGCTCAAAATTATGCTACCTCAATACTGGAGGAACAGAACCCAAAACAAGTAAGATTGATTGATTTCATCGAAAAAAAAAAATCCAAATTGAATTAAAATAAATCAACCTTTGAAGTTCCTTACTCTTTATAAATCAATTACATGGCAGAGCAAGTTGTAGTGACTGCAGCTGGCACATATAATTCCTTACTTTCATTTAGGTACTGACTGATTGTGTTTTGCGCAATGGACCAGTGTCTACACAGAGTGGGAACGAGACCACCAGAACTCTCTTCATTTGTTAATGCAACTGCCAGATTTCCACTACATTTCCACTCTATTACTGTACCATACGGGTCATCACTTTTTAAATGTTTTGTCTTACTTTTTTCCTGTCATATGACATACACCTTGTACTGCTCCAGTCAACAAGGCATGTTAAGTCTAATGGAAGACTGTAGCAACAGACGTCGAAGAATTACTTGACTCTGCAGATAAAGAGCCATGTTCATTGTCTGCAGAGGATCAGGGACGGCTAGATTTGCTGGAGCTGCATTATCAACAGTGCCAGTAGATGGCATTGTGGAGTCGGTTATTGATCTTCATGAATACGGTTATTCTTTATTATCAGATATGGCATAAACTTCATTTCAATACGAATTGGGACAGATAAATAATATCCACAAACAACATTTGCGGATCAGTGCTCATTTAAGTGCTCTCTCTCTCTCTCTCTCTCTCTCTCTCTCTCTCTCTCTCTCTCTCTCTCTCTCTACACACACTGCTGTGCAAAAGTCTTAGACATCTTACATTTTTCTACTCTGATGCATTATGAGCATCAACAATTTAGCCTCCACTAGTGTTCTCTACTATTATAACAACATTGACTTGCATAAAGAAGGAAATAAATTGAGTGAAATAGCTCACATCAACTGATTTTCAAGGTGTGGTATCTGAAGCATAATCAACAAGTACAGAGAAACATTATCTGTAATCGAAATTGACAAACCCAGGACTAGAAGACCCAAAAAGCTGTCTAACAAGGATGAACAATACTTGAAGATAATATCCTTAATGAATAGAAAGAAGACAAGTGTTGAATTGACAATATAGCAGTAGGCACAGGTGTCGTTGTCCATCAAATCAACAGTCCAAAGCACCTTTGACCATTGTTCCATAGTCCAATTTCTGTGTTCTTGTGCATATTTTAGCTTTTTAGTCTTGTTCCCCTTTCTTAAGAGGTATTCTTACTGCAACACATCCTTTAAGCCCTGATTTCAAGAGTGACCTCCGTACTGTTTATTTGATGGACAACAACACCTGTGCCTTTTGCCAGTTCTGTTGTCAATTCAACGACCAGCTGGTCTTGTCAGCTGCAGTAAGATGTTATTTATGGCGTAGGATATTCATAGACTGCTTATTCTTTTAAAACGACATAACCCCCCCCCCCCCCCCCCCTTCAAAATCACGATTGAAATTAATCTAGATTTAGAAATAAATAATAATAATTTAAAAAAAAACCCCAACAACAAAAATGAGTGTTCAACGATGTGTTTGCCAAATGCTCTGGCTAGCGTTCTCTCCCTAGCTACAATTAATCTGACACTTATGGGCACATGCACATGCAATCATTTTGTTTAGTCCTTGCGCCCCAGTATTCCCGTTATCAGTACTTTGTCTTTGCGTCGATCCTATATGATTTGAAATGAAACGAAAGAATGAATTTGTGCTTCAGTTGCATCATTCGCGCTGCGGAGGAAACGAGCATATTTCTCCACCCACTTGCTGTGGAACTTTGTGCCACTGCACTCAGACAGCACTTTGCGCTCCGGAGCACATTTCAGCCAGTCTTATCAGACAGCGTAGAGCACCAGGCTTTAGTCCATATCCTCTCGTCACATTTTCTACCGTTATCAGTACTAAAAAAATAAATAAATAAATAACGAAATATAATTCTACGGATATATTATTAACCTGCTTGAAATGGAGAAAACAAACGAAATTAACGGACACGCTGGCAATCACACCGAATGCACCATTCCTGCTGCCGAGGTAGATCAAGTTTCAAACAAAAATTGGCAACTAACCGCTCAGGAGAAGTTCGCTAATTTTTTTAAAAGAAATCTTTTGGTCATATTGACCGTGTCTGGCGTCCTAGTCGGTGTTGGCATCGGCATGGCAGTCAGGAACATGAACCTCACCCGAGCGCAAATGACTTATTTTGCCTTCCCTGGTGAGATGCTCCTGAGGATGTTGAAAATGATTATTCTTCCACTAGTCGTGTGCAGTTTGATTTCAGGTGCTGCCAGCCTGGACACCAGATCCTTAGGAAAACTAGGTGGAATTGCCATCGCTTACTTTTTGGTGACAACGCTTATAGCTTCTGGCATAGCAATAGCCCTTGCCTTCATTATCAAACCTGGAGTTGGTGCTGGTGCGCTGAATACGAACAGTCTAAGATTAACTGGCACAGTAACCAACAGCAAAGAGCCGGTCGACTCCTTTTTAGATCTTGCAAGGTAATATTGTTTATTTTTTTTTTAAAGCATTCTACCACCTATAATGCCGTTTGTGCTTTGTCATGCAGCTAGGAGATGCAGTAGAATAGAAGCATAATGCTCATCATCATTTGCAACAAGAGTGATGACATCATTGGGGCAAATGCATAGAAATGTGCTCTCACTTGGACTAGTGTCTTTATAGCTGTTTGTAGTTATATTCACTAAAAGCAAAAGTTTATCTTTTTTTTTATTTTTAGTTGAAGTGGCCCCATATGGTTTTTAAGAAAAGTAGGGTAACAAGGGGGAAAACGCCCCCTATAGGAAATTTAATTCTATCAATACACATGGTGGAATTCTGAAATTTAAAAAGTTGAAAGATAAAGTCCATAGATTAATGTACAAATGCCACATAAAAAAAATCCAAGTAAATACTTTTTTGTTGTTGTTAATGAGCAAAATATATATTTTTTCCAAGGGGTGTCTTGCCCCACTGTTGGGGGAAGATGCCCCCAGGCATGGGGCAAAATGCCCCTAGGGGCATCTTGCCCCAATTCAAATGTTTGATGCATATTACAATGCATATAAAACAATGCATAGACCTTAAATAACAAAACACAGTGCCATTAAAAATGAAGAACTTTATTTGAATAACAAATATCAAACATTTGAATCATTTCACTATATAATTCAACAGTGAATTAAAGTAGGAGGCCTAAATCAGAACTGAACAACATTTTACCTTTTTTTATGTAAATGTAGTCCTCCGTACTCACACATCAGGGTCAAAGTTTTGATTTCTATGGGACTTGAATTTTAAACATAAATAACTTAAACATAACAATTAACATTTTTAACATTTAACATATGCCAAGAAACAATTCAAATATCTGTTTTCAAAGATAAATTCTAATTTCTCTTAATTATTAGCCTTACATTAAGCACCCAACTAAGGGTGTGTTTTACCGGAACCCAACTGGTGATTGAAGATTTTTAATACGGTATATCAAAACAGCAACCAGGTCAGTACAATACACAACAGCGTAGGAGGGGGCAACGTTTTCCAGAATAACCACAAATTATTAATGTTTAATCAACACATTTTTAAAGCCACAAAGTAATAAAAAAAACTTATCCAAAAAGTGTTTTAATGCTCGAGCATCGAGGTGCGCGTTTGTTCCGGTATAGATTTACTTTGGAAAGAAGGTTGAGGATACAAGGATTGAGATAACATGAATTTTAGAGTAATCTAGTGTTAAAAAAAAATGAATTAATGATGGTAGGCATCTTACCCCCTAGGGACGTATTACCCCACATTACCCTAATGTTCTTTCATAGGGTATTTGAGATGAAAAATAATAGCTTCATTAATGTTTTCTGTAACAACCATAACAAAAACCACCAGCTGGAATAAAAAAAAAAAAGTGATTACGTTTTTTTTTTTGCTTCCCTGGTATATAGAATAACTTACAGGCCACGTTTTAAACCACCTACTGTTGCAAGTAGTAGGAGTGGAAGGGGCGGGTGTTTGTTTCTCAAAGTTTCAAGATGGCTTCAAGCTTGTGAAGCTGCTGCTGAAACTACTGTTAGAGAATGTAAACAAGCTGCACTGGTTTCCGGTGTAATTCTGCTCAGTAACACAAACAAGACAATTTAAGCTCTGCAGTCCCCAATGGATCATCCCTTGCGCATTCTACACCTCACTGTGGAGAAACCTGAGGGGGGTACACAACGTTCTATTAAAAACAAAACCCCCATTAATATGTCTGAAATAATGCAGCTGTTGCTAATTACAGGAGCACAGTCTTTCAGCTAAATATTTAAACTTCCCTTGAAGGCCATGAGTGGGTAAACTCCACATGTGAACAAATAAACAGCTGATATCAGTGCAGAACACTGTCTGAAGGTCACAGTGTGTATGGACACAAGTGATGGGAGAACTTCCAGGTGCAAGAAATGTGCAGTAATAAACTATTTTAACTGGCTAGGCTGTGCTGGGAACGGGGAAGGACACAGGGCCATATAAGGAAGGGAATTTTGCCTACAAGTGATGGCCAAAAATGAAATATGTACTGTGGAAGTTTTTTCACCTTTTCATATATAACTATTCAGGGGTTTATTTGTAGAAATTATCTGATCAATTGCCACATTCTTTTATTTTCCCATGTCAATCCAATCTGATGTAGGTCAACTTGTGCAATTGTGATCATTTTAGGAATCATTTTGAAATCCGAGTGCCATCTTTAACAGTATCATCTTTTATTTATTGACTGAGCACTCAAGGTGTTTAAAGATGGCGCTCAGATTTAAAAAAAAAATGACCTACATACCATTGGATTCAATAAACATAGAAAACAAGACTGTGGCAGTAGACACGTTCATTTCTGCAAATATACACTCTGGTAGTTACATTAAAGGTGAAACAACTTCCATAATAAATATTTCATTTTTGCCTGTAAAAAAATCCTAGACCCATGTCCTTCATACATAGAGCAGTGATAAGCACAGTAAATGTGAATGTGAGCTTCCACACATTGCCAAGACGGAGCAGTTCAGTCTCCATGACCATCAAATCCTTTGCATCCTCTATTTGGAATGTCCTGCAGTGGTGACCAGTGCCAGTTGCCCTGATGCCCTGAATTATACAGTACAATGGTCCACTCATGTACCTGTGAGCTAAGCTGGATCTAAACCCACCTTCTTTTAACCCCTTCAACTTTTTACCACCTGCCACCTGCTCCTAAATGGTACATCACTGATAAAATGCTAAAATGTTTTATTGTACACATAAAAAACAAGGATTTAAAAGCCATTTTCCAATCTCTCTTAAGCATATAACATTCTCACAAGTCCCTTATTCTTACGATCAGGGGTGTCTGCTATATGGCGGGGGAGGGGGGCAGTTGCCCTCCCCAGACCTTGGTTTGCTGCCCCTCAAATGATCTATGGCATTGTCTTCCACTTAATTCATCGTTGTCCAGTGATTATATCATCAACAAAGAATTACATTGCAGTCTATTATTTCTATAATAATACAATAATATTGATATCATGATGAGTCAAAGAGAAATGCCAGATATGTTTGCAACAGCAAGTGGAAAACAGAAGAAATTAAACACAAGGAGACAACAAAGAGGGATTCACTTGCAGAATAAACTATTAATATTGCCTATGCCCAGGTAAATTATTTATACATGTGCTAAAGAAAATGTAGGCCTACCATAGATTTGAAAACGAGATTTAGGCTCATGTATAGGGCTGTGCTGTGCATTTTCGGGTTTGCATAGCTGCTATATAAAGTCATTGTTGTCTTTTTCACAGTGGATCGGTAGAAAATAATATTTAAGGTGGTACAGTATTAGATACATTCTAGTTGAAATTTACTGTTATAATATGTTACATTGCTTAAATATGCATTTATATGGAAATAAATGACCTTAGGCAATGTTATACATTAAAATCTTGGATTTATTTTTCTAACATATTATAGTGATCTTGGTTAACGCAGGCAGGCGCATCACACAGCGCGAACCCGAGACCTCTCACACCAAAGCATAGCGCCGATACCGCTGTACAAAAGAGCAGGCTCTTTTGCAAGGAGCGTATGTCGAGCTGCTGCCTCTCACCGTGCACACTACACTATTTTCGCTGTATGCAAATGTTGGTATTAGTTCGGAAAAAAACATTAGACTTACAGGCTGGTGTTGACAAATTTGCAGAGGCTACCCCCTTTTATTTTAGTTTATTTGTAATTATCTGTCTAAACATGTTATTTATAACTTTGCTACTGTATTTTTTTAAAGAACGTTTGGTATACATTAAACTGAGTAATAAAACAAACTTTAAATAGTCAAAAGTTAGAGCTAAAGTCACAAGTTAAAGAATAGAGTCCATGATGTAGTCCATGATTCTGGGAACCTGGAATGACAACAGTACTGAGGGGGTTACATTTGGAACACACAAAACACAGTGTTGCTGTTTCTGTGCTCATTTGTCATGTTTAATAAAGCCCATTTTTATACTGGCCACACACCTTGCTCAGCTGTTCAGACTACCACCTCGGAGTGCAGAAACAGTAATAAATGAGGATTAACAACATGTAAATAGATAGAATAAATAGATACACATTTAAATAGCATGCAAACAGAGAGGTAATAAAGTATTCCTTTAAATGGGCTATATGAATTTTGGGCTATGCATGGCAGGTTTTTTTTTTGTCCTGCTCTTATACATATTCCAGCTGACAGTAACATGCCATAGTGACAGGTGGAATTTGGAAGTGAACAAGCCAGCGGGTGGGATAGCCCTGTCAGTTAGCTCAGTCCAGAAGTGGTTATGTAAACCTTCTAAGTCAGCACTAATATGGTAACACTTTGAGTCGTCAACAAGTGCGAATTGACGCATGTAAAAATTGAAATGTTAAACCACACTGACATCTGTATGATTTATTTATGTATTCATGTTGCTAAGGTAAAACTATAAGAAAGTAATTTAAAGTTTTGGCAAATGCCTGGATTTTTGATTGAGTGTTTAAATGTATTTATAGAGTATTCCTAAACGTTAATCATGGAAAGAGCAGCCACTGCAAAAATATGTTTTAACCCTTAGCGCTCCATTTATTCAGCGCGTCATGTCCAATTTATTTTCACACGCGCAGTTTATTTTAGAAAAAGTATTTTTTTCACAGTAAAATAGGATTAAAAGGCACTGCATATCAACAGGACACTCAGTACTGCATCTCCAGCCCCGCCCCACCCCTTGTTCGCTGTATTTTTCACATACCTCTTCATAGTAGTGCATACTGATAAATCATCTCCTGATCACTCATTTTATCACCAAACTCCTCAATAATGCGATCCAAGTCATTATTTTATTACTATAACATCTAAAAAAAGCTCTGCAAATGTCTGTGATATTCTTTGAGCGCTGGATGCAGAAGCAACTATCTTGTTGGTTTATGTTTGTGTTATCTATGTGGTGCTGGGGCTATTTGTATTCATGAAATACGCCCCTTTTTTCGGCTTCTTTCGGCTCCTATCGGTCTCACTCGGCCATTTAATGGTTTTCTTGGCTTTTTCCAGAGAAAACACCACTAGAGACCTGTTTTTTACGTCTTTTTGATGATGTCGGACAGGGTCCGACATTGGACCGGAAGGGGAAAATTGCAATGTCGGACCAGGTCCGACATAGGACCGGAAAGGGTTAATAGTCTCTCTAGGCACAGGAGAGCTAACAAAAATAGTTACTGACACCTGTCACATGTAAGATGAAAATAAAATATGGATTCAAGTCTTTTGTTTTTTTTTACTTTCTAGCTGCACTTAGTTCCTTCTGGTGCTGATTAATATACAGTAGTAATAACACCTTTCTGGAAACCACCCCAGGCAATCTTAGCTCTTCCTAAGGCCAGTTCATCACAGGACTTCCAGCCAGTTTCTTAATTATTTAATTGACTGCTAAAGGTCTCAGAATGGTTTGGATTAGAATGTACCCCTGCACTGTAATATATCCTGTAGTTTAGAATGGTAGAGTTTTATGATGCATAATAAAGAACAGAGAAATATTGTCAGAATATGGGCAAAAAAAGTACATGTGAATATATTTTTGAAAAGCATGGAAAAATGAAAAATCATTGTTCAAATTAGTAAATGTAATAATAATACTCTACAAACATGTAGGGTTTATTGTTGGCATTTTACAGTACAACAGTTCCAATGTGTTTTTCAGAAATAAGATGAAATATCTTATCTTCGATTTGCCATGTGCTGAAGCGGGTGGTGGTTTTGTGTTTTTTGTCAAACGAGGGTGTGACCACCAAACTCATTTCCCTTGTGATCAAATTCATTTTCTTCTTCCACAGAAACCTGTTTCCTGCTAACCTTGTTGCTGCAGCCTTTCGATCGGTAAGACTGCTCACTGTTATTCTTGTAATCAATTCAGCAGACAGGACATTGTCTTATGGAGACAATGATCATGTTATTCCTGATGTAGATCCTTACAGTAAACCACAGTAAAATAGGCACGCTTGCCTATTTTGGTAACCAAGTATAATTGTGGTAGGTCTTCCCAAGACAGATAATGTCATATTCCCAAGACAGATATGTCATTCTGCATTGGTTGTAAATAGACTGGTAAAAAGCAAACAAATAAAGGTAATCAAGTAAGAATTCCTTGTAGATCTATCAAGCCTGGCTGATAGACTTCACTGTTGAAGAAAGAGCTGAAAAAAGCTGGAAAATGGACATGCTTCACTTGGTGTGGCATAGAAAGGGTTTCTGAGGGGGGTTGGCATGTGGGCCCTCATTATTTGCTGAGCTGGCAGGGAGACTGCTCTTTGTCTGTGTTGTTTGGAGTATCCAGGGGTGATGTGCAATTAGGACTGCTACACCCTCTCTGGTATCCTCATGTAATTGTGAGAGTGAACCAGATTCCATTCACTGGTCTATATCAACGTTTTTTCCATCCCTTTCCAGCTCCCAGACCCCAGTCCCCATTACCCCAGTCTTCAGAGAACTAAGCCTCCTATTCACTGTCCTGCAACGAAACAAAACACTGGCTGATGGGAGCTATGATGAATGCTTTGTCACACAGTGTAGAACTTGGCAGCAGACCAGGGTGCTTCTATAAAGGAATTGTGTCTTGCTTTATTGTGAAATAATTTCCTCTGGTCTCTGTCTTTCTGGCTGAAATTCATTAATTTCTTCCCAGAGGTATAAACAAGGTCTGGACAGAATAATAGGAACACCTGCTATAGCACTGTCAATAGGGCCATCAACCAGGACAGCACTGATTCTGTATGGGAAACCTTTTTTCTATGTATATAGGGTTTCAGCTAGTACTGGCATGTGGACAAACGTGACTTCCAATAGATTCTTATACGTTTTCTTATAGGTTTTATTTATTACACAATGCATGACAGTGATAATATTTGCATAAATATATTTGGTTAACTTTTTGTCAGATCCCTGTACAATAGTATTACAAGCTTTGCATTCCTGCTTTTGGCTGTCTTAAAGTGATTGTAACTAATAAATGTAATACATCGTACTTGTGCTCTTCTTTTAATTATCTAGGTTTCAAATGTGCAGTTTTGAAAGAAACACATGGAAAATACATTTCTGTTTGCAAGCCATGTCCCTTCAACAGCTCCTTTGCTGTCTTCGCCAACTAGCTGCTTCCCCTATTGAGAGACATGCTTTCAGCCAGTAACACACTTTAACCCAGAAGACACTGCTGAAGTTCAAGTGTAACAGAGCAAGGCATGGAAACTGAGAACTTTCATTAGCCTAGTGTAGTACCACATATCATTTTTGCGTTAACATGTATTTCTTTCAAAACTGCACATTTATACCCATATTCTAATGGAAGTACAATATTTCTGGAATTCTCTTGTTTGCTACAACTAATTTAAATAGAAGCGCAGGCAAACCTGTGTCCCCAGTGTTCTAAGCTATAGATTTTGAGTGCTGTCCAGTGTGAAGTTTTTAACAAGAGAACTAATAGGTTCCTGGGAATAGATTATTCTGTGGTCATGACCTTGCAAGGCAACTTGCCATGACCAGTTGTTCATGCAGATCAGCTAGGAGAGGGCCAAGCTAGTGTGTGCGATGGGAGTGTGGAAGGTGAAGAGGGGTCAGGTCTTATTCAGGACACATTTATCTCACAGTAAAGTCTGGTCACAGTTGGCTGAGGATATGGAGACATGTGACAGAGAAATAGGCAGCATTAGCACTGATCATGAACTTATACTGTACCTTCTATGGCAGGACTAAAATGAAAGAGAAGCATGACCAGGTCATAGTGTTCTTTTTATCCATTCAGTTCTCCCTTGTGGGAGCAACACCCCAAACATGGTCATTGCATTCATGTGATTCCGCTATCATAGACTTATTTTTTACATTGTGACAGAAACCTTTGTCCTTACCTCCTCCTAATACAACCTTCAGATTAAACAAAGGTCACAACACACAAATTATGCTTGCATAGCAACATAGAAAAAGCCAATCAATGTTTTACATCATAAGGGGACTTTGAGAAAACCAACATCTCACACAGTGTGTGCGTGTATCATGTATGAGTAATGTTGTCTTTAAAAGGAAGTAAAATTAAACTTTGGTCCTAATTTTATATTTAAATGGTGGCGGTAATTAGAACCAACACAATTTAGATCAATTGAATAGACCTCTATGGATGCTAACAAACCCTAAAGAGGTAAAAACCAGTGCTTTAAAATCCATGTTCTTACTTTCTTTTTATTGACCTGATAAAAATATTTTTTTATACTTTAATAAAAATGCTTTATGAAGTACAGTGTTACAGATATCAATATACAGTCAGCACTCACATATCCAACCCTATACAATTTTTACTTCAGTGACGGTTAAAAAAGTGTGTCACATATCTGATTATTTAATTTTGACCCGTTCCAACCCTTGTCTGTTTTTCAGGGAACACAAAAAAGATACAATGTCAGAAATACATTACTGTGGTTTAAAATAAGTAGGCTTCCATTTAGATGTACTGTAGTTGGTTTTGTTGGTACAGTACTACTTTTAATACTACTTTTAAATCTGGTACGTATTGTAGCAGTATATAAAACTCCTCATTAACGACCCAACAGCAACATGAAATCAAAATGTTACCCATGCACATAACTGCATAAAACGAAAAAAGGCAATGTAATTTAGTAAAAGATTAAAAAAAAAACAACAACACAGAATTAAAACAGTATCCAAAGTCAGTATTCAAAATTGCAGAATATAGTGCTCGATAAGGCCCTAATGTCTGTGCAAATGAAAATGCACAAAAGCAACTAAAGATCACAGATTTAAAAAAAAAATACATTGCAGTATCTAAAACTGTTTAATGATTAACTGTCAGGTGAAACTGGAGGAAGCGCTGTGTAACTGCACAGTAAAGATAGACTGATTTGCGCATGCGAGAACCCCTCCAACAGTAGAGTAGAGTACAGTAGAACCCCAGAGTTACAAACACCAAATTTACGAACTGACCGGCCTACTGAACCTCTGCTTTCAACCGGAAGTATGCAATCACTCAGTCATGAGTGCAATGCAACCAGATAGGCACTCCTACATAAGCGACGTGCTGGTCATGGGGATGGCAAAATTACTTTACCAACAAATGTATTCAGAAAGGTGAGGCAGATTTCAAAGCAAGTACGGGCAATTTTACTGGGAACATTTTTTTTCAAGCCAAAGGAGGCTGAATGACTGAGCCAGCTGCATGAATGCATTTTGTTTAAAAACAAGCACTACGTTAACCCAGGTTTTCCTGGATTTTTCCTGGTGTTTTTGCTACAGTTACGATTTCAATGATAACTTCAATTTAGCCTTATTCCATTTATAGTATTGTTTTAAAGACTTTAGAACCATAATAATATGAGACCGGTATTGCATTACTGTGCTGTCACCTTGCATTATTCTTCAGATTGAGGGTGTAGATAGCAGGTGTACACCACTTAAAACCACTGAAAACTCATCTTCAGAGTTACAGGCATTTCAGATTTAGGAACATCCTCCATTCCCAAGGGGTTCGTAACTCTGAGGTTGTACTGTATATATATATATATATATATATATATATATATATATATATATATATATATATTGTTATTGCAGCTTGGATGGTGTTAAAATTCCCCATCTGTGCTAAACTCGTGTAGAATGTGACCATCTCCAGATTAATTAATGTATTGCTGTGGATTAATTAATTGCTGTGGCTGAACGAGTTGGGTGTGTTCAGAGGTGGAACAAGAGAATCAGTGTTCTGTTTTGTTCAAACCTTTGTTTTGTTTATTATTAAAACGCACAAGCAGCACATTGATAATCCATTGCTGTCTGTGTTTGTCTGTTTCCAGGTTTGTGATATCCCACCACCAAACCAACGTGCCACATATCACCACATCCCAAATTACAGTATAAAAAATGAGCACTAATAATTAAAATAATATTGGTTGTCACTTCTTTAAAACAGCTTAGAACATCACTTAATTAAAAATCCTTACAATGTGTATTTTATAGCCGATTTACTGTGTGTGGTCCAGTGCAAAGTGTTTCCCAGTTTTTTCTCTAGTTTTAAGGCTAAGCAGTTTTTAAATTATTTTTTTAGAGAAAGCAAATATGTCTGTTCTTTTGTTTACACTGAAATCTGCTAAAAAGTGTGCAAATAGAAACTCATTTTGACTGCAAGCTATAAAGTTCAAAGATAACTGTGCATGTCCGACAGCACGCTCCACAGTTTATTCAGTGTGGAAAATAAGCAACAGTGCTGGAAAGATAATGCTCAAACAATAAAGAATCCAAAGTACATTGGAGATCATTTCATCTGGGGTATTACTGTGACTGGAGTAATCAACAAATAAAGTCAAATAAACAGCCTTATCAGTAGTTCAGTACAACCCCACTGCCCCAACACAGAAGTGAAATATTTACAAAGAATGTTTTTTCACCTTAAATAGATCTACTATAGGGTATATTTTTAGAAATGAACTTGTCTAGTGCCACATTCTTATTTTTTCTATGTCTATCAAACCCTACGTAGGTTCACTTGTTTGATTATGCTATATTACTCTACATACATTTTTTTTAAGTGAGCTCCATTTTTAAACAACTTCAGTCATCAGTATGTTGTTAGAATAACTAGATGTGACTCTGTGGTAAAGTGACGGGCGATCAATGCTGGTCAACGACAGAAATAGCAAACCCAGACTCAGATACTGCAGTGTAAACGGTTTTAATAATAGCAAATAAACCAAACAAACACAGGAACAAAATAGAGGTTTAAACTAAATACAGCAAACACAAACCAAACTCCTCAAAACAAACAAAATGGCACCAACGCTACGGCTGTCACAGTGCAATATTAACCTTTCTGTGTCTCTTTGTTTCACTCTCCACTCTCCACTCTCCACTCTCCACTCTCCACTCTCCACTCTCCTACACACCATCACAAAACAAACATTTCTTCTGTCTTTTATACCATGTGGCCAGGAGTTGATAGATTCAATCACCACCTGGCCACATTTCACACTTTTCTGTTCAAGCAATCACACAATTAATTAGACAATCAAAAATCAAACCAGGTTGCTGTGCAGACCGTGGCCATCTTGATTCCAGGGTGTCCCTTCACCATGATGGCCACCAGCCACCAAACCTACACCCACACCCACACCCACACACACATGTGCACCCGTGCAGAGCCTATGCTCTGTCACAGACTCATAATGTTGGTTATGAAACAACTTCCATCATACATATTATATTTTGTCAGATATAATTAATATTTATTGATGATTATGAAACATTTGGTTTGAGGGCCCACCACTTGAACTGAATAAGTAAACCCCAGGGGGCGGCGCTCAATTGGCCGAGCGTCGTCCGGGGGGAGGGAGGGTTAGGTCGGCCAGGGTGTCCTCGGCTCACAGCGTGTGTTCATCTTCGCCCCTTCCGAGTCAGCGCAGGGGTGGTAGCGGTGAGCTGAGCCTAAAAATAATTGGGCATTTCAAATTGGGGAGAAAATAATAAAAAAAACTAATTGGCAACGACTAAAGTACAAAAAAAAAATTAAAAAAAGGAAACATTTACTGATTGGTGATATAATGTGTGTAGGGGATAGTCCTTCCTTATAAACTATCTTTACTAAAATCAGGAAGTCCATCTGAAACAAATTAAGCCTGCATTGATAGAAGAAATAAGTAAGTTTTTTTTTGTTGTCATTGACTACAGCTAGGAAAACACAGTTGCATACTGCATAGAGTGAAAAACACAATGGTTAATTGAATTCACACAACACAAAATACCAACGAAAGGTAAACAAACATGATTACATGATGAGGTTTTGTTCCAGAACTTCAAACACAGTCTTATCCGTTTGCTGAGTAAGCCCCCCTCAGTCAGAAAGACGCTCTGAGAAACTAAGAAAATCTAATAAATCACACTTTTTTTTTTTTTTTTTTTTACAGTATGCAACCGACTACAAGACTGTCACGACTGGAAATGCAACTGCTGGAAATCTTACCTATGAAAAGGTATGCTATACTTTAATTAAAGTGAACAAATAACCCATTAACAATTGATCAGCAATGGCAATGCAGTGGAACTTCTGTTGTGTTCCAATGGTTCTGTGCTAAATGCCAATGGCAGCTGAAATGGCATCACAATCTAGGGTTCAGTAAGTGAATAAGTGTTCAGTTTAGGCTTTTTGACAAAGAGGTGCTGCACAAAACAGCAAGCATCCCCTCAGATGAGCATGCAACAAAACAGAACATATTAAAACAATCGAGTTGGGATTCAAGAGAGGACAGAAGCTCTGTTTTTACCGTTTTTTTTGTAAATGGAATCAATTGTTATCTAAGTCTTTCTACTTCTGCCACTTACAGTGGTTACAATTAGCATTGACACCCTGTGGTTTTATCATATAAGCACTGCATTACAGTGCTCCCCCTTTATAAGATGTCTCTTTATACCACAGAACAGGTTATAAGGTGGTACGCTCATGGCTCCCATTTGCCCCAAAATGCCATTCCACTTTCATTCCCGTTATTAGGCGGAACACAAACAGATACAGAGTTAAAAAGGGGGAGCACTGTGCTCATTAATTAGATACAGGAATAGTCCCACTCAAACAAAATACCTGTGAGGATAATATGTTTATTCATTATGAAACCCAGCGCTGGCTAGAAACAGGGATGGATAAGAGACTGACATTGATGCCTCATGACATTGTTTAATTAACACGCTGTTAGTATTTGTTTAGTGTAAAAACACATCTGCCATCAGAGCTGTAAACAGCCGCTTCTCCCCAGCTGCTATGAAACTTGTGCTAGCAATTGCATCATGCTATTGATTCTTGACTTGATTGACTGCCATTTAAAACAAGGAGCGTTTGCTTTCCTGCTTTAGGGCTGCTTAAAAACCAACACAACCAGAATAGGTCTAAACCTTTACTAAATAATCAAGTCTTTTTTCCGAGTAGATTCATGCATGTGTTCCTATCTTTAGGATTCAATTTATATTAGTTACTTTTTATTATTATTTTTATTATTATTATTATTATTATTATTATTAAATGTTTGAGGTAAAAAGAGAAATTAAATAAGACAATCATTTAATGAGAATATCTTTTTTTTAATATATATATATATATATATTTTTTTATCTTAGATGTATACATTGTTATCTGAAAGAGCAGCTTGGTATGGGTATGGAATATTAAAATAATAGAAGTTATCGTACTCTTACCTAATGTATAGATGCACTTTCTATCATTTTACTGTCTAATTGATCTCTTCCTGGTGACATTTTAAGTTTTAAACTCTCCAGTGGCCTCAATAATTAACCTCAAAGGACATCTGGTATACCCGACTAGGGGTGTTGGATTCTGTTTAATTTCATTAACATTTAAACTGTAAGACTGAACACATTGAGTTAAAAATAAATATAAAAATGAAGACTACATGTGTACAGTACTGATGCATATATGCAACTGACTATGAATAAATACTGAATATGAAATAGATGTGCTTGCACTGCTGTTGCTACCACTGTATAAACATCAAGGCCAACATTTAAATTTGATATGTATAGTTTCACCCATTACCTGGACATTTTACACATTACACTAAAATAAAATAATTAACCCTTCCAGATTAGTAACACCCTCATCCGAATTCCTGCCAGGTTTCCACAGACGTAGTGGATGTCGACACTCCCAAAAAAGGAAAACCCAAAAACAGCCACCAAACAGCCTATCTGATGATAGTGTTCATGATTGTGATCTGAAATGGGTATCTGATAATGACACAGTGTGTGATGAGAGCTGAGTTTAGAAACCTCTGGGTATTAGCCTTGTCCCAGAGCCATTCTGCATGGCCTTTGGGAGTCACTCAATGTACAAAATGTGATTAGGTTCATTTGCTAGCAGTGTTTTAGTGCATTGTTGGTTTTGAATAGAGGGGCTGTTGTTGTACATTGAGCTCTGGTTGAGGTATCTTTTACAGTGTATTTTCAACAAAACCAGTTATAAAATCTAATTTAAAAGCACTTTTTTATAAACATGCATGCATTATTTGCTTTAGAGTCTGTACTATCACTACCTTTACTACTACTACTACTATTCTATGGCAGAGTGCTTTATCACTGTCACTATAATGGGTGGGGGAAGTCATGAGTAAGTCAATCAGAAAGAACACCTGTGTTATAACTAGCACGTGGCTAGGGGGCTCCCGAGTGGCGCATCCAGTAAAAGGTGCTCCACGTGGAGTGCAGGATGCGCTCTATAGTCTGGACGTCGCAAGTTCGAGTCCAGGCTATTCTACAGCCGACCATGGACGGGACCTCCTAGGGGGCGGCGCACAATTGGCCGAGCGTCGCCCGGGGGGAGGGAGGGTTAGATCGGCCAGGGTGTCCTCGGCTCACCACGCACCAGCGACCCCTGTAGTCTGGCCGGGCGCCTGCAGGCTTGCCTGTAAGCTGCCCAAGAGCTGCGTTGTCCTCCGATGCTGTAGCTCTTGGGTGGCTGCATGGTGAGTCCGCAGTGTGAAAAAAAGCGGTCGACTGATGGCACACGCTTCGGAGGACAGCGTGTGTTCGTCTTCGCCCTCCCGAGTCAGAGCAGGGGTGGTAGCGGTGAGCTGAGCTTAGCTTCAAATCATAATTGGCCATTCCAAATTGGGAGAAAATAATAAAAATAATTGGCACGACTAAAAAAAAAAAAAAAAAAAAAACTAGCACGTGGCTTTCCAGGTCTCTGTCTGGTGTGTCTCCTGATAGTCTTCTGTCTGTAAATCAGTTACTGTTCTAGAAACATTTATTGTTTCTGACACGATCTTACACACTGTCTGCATTTTGAATCCATGAAATCCCCTTTCTGATTACTGCATTCCAGGTCAATGAGTTTCTTTGTCTCGTCTTCATTCCACCTGCTTTACTATTGGGATGGGAGCGGTTGTATTAGTATTAGGTGTGTATTTCCTTGTCTACATCCTTCTGTGTAGTATTTCCATTTCTTTTATTGGTGTTCAATTGCAGTCTGCCAGTCTGCCTAACTGTTTAATCCCAATTTCAGATAATACCAAGCGCTATAATCTTTTGTACAGTGGTTAAGACTATGTCAAAATACCTCATGTTTGCTTCTACAGATACCCACTGGCTCAGAGATAGATGGCATGAATATCCTGGGCCTAGTCCTGTTTGCCATTGTGTTTGGAATAGCTCTAAGAAAACTTGGACCCGAAGGGGAAGAATTAATAAAATTGTTCAACTCTTTTAATGAAGCGACAATGGTCCTTGTATCTTGGATCATGTGGTAAGTACCTAATAAATTAATGTTTCTTTTTATGTGCTTTATCACAGTAAGCAAAAGTGAGATAAAATACAACTGGAACTGCTTGCTTGCTGGTCGCCCAAAACCCTCTTTTTCAAAACTTAAACTCAAAATCGTAAAGTTTTGTTCTTTGTACTGTCCAGTAAAAATGGACTGTCATTAACCTCTGGCCATATGAATGATACACAAATCACATGTTTTTTAACACATCCTTTTTACTTGAAGTTTACAAACCCCACCCTCCCATGATAGCCTGGCTCATTGCCTAGGCTCTTCCAAGTGCAGGAGACAAAAAAAAAATGGGTGCAGATGTGGCTACGTGCAAAAGAGGATTATAGCTACAGCATCTGAGAATAAGCTGCTGGAGATTTTCTCAGATCAAAGCTGACTTGTACATACCACCAAAAGCCTTATTTCAGTAAGGCTACTACATTTTCATGAGTGTACGGTACCATTTCCTGTTAGAAGTGTTTTTTTTTAGATCTATAGGACATTTTACTTTTCCCTTACCTTTTGCAGTCATTCTGAGTAATTATTGTTCATGCTTCTTACTACATTGTTATGACAATGCCCTGCTTTGAGCCATGTGTCAATGGTGCAGGAGTTCATAGTCACGTTTCAAGGCAGCTGGGACATCTTGCGGATAGCCAAGCAGAGTTGATTCAGAAGGGCTGAGTATTTAAAATTGATTTACAAACTACATTCTGCGGCAGAAAAAGTTGAATTATTTGAATTTCAGCCACAGCTGAACCATAAACAGCTTTTGTCATCGGCTTACGGTGCAATGCGGCTCCCTTGCTGTGAGATGCTATGAAGGTATGAATGAGCCTTCACCTTTTAAATACACTTTAGCTAACTAGCACATGTTCCATATAGCTATGGCAGAGAACTAGAAATGATTAGCAGCTTCTAAATGCAAGACTACAAAAATAAATAAAGCACATGTAGCTGATTGCCTAAATAAGATTGTTTGGAAACATTACAAAAACCTAAGAAAATCTAATTTGAAACTTGCTTTGTAATTAGAAACATGATAGTCACAGAGGTCTAGAGTTGTACTGTAGACCATAGCCAAGAAAAGGAAGTGGTCAGCAAAATGCATTTAGTACTGTATCACCCTGTTGACAGCAAGCTGTTTGTGGTAATTTCCTGGTGACAAATGAATGTGTTAATTTGTGTATTTCATTTCGAACAGGTACGTGCCCATTGGTATTATGTTCCTAGTTGGCAGCAAAATCGTGGAGATCGAAGATGTAGTCCTCCTTATCACTAGTCTGGGAAAGTATATATTTGCATCGATACTGGGGCATCTTATCCATGGAGGAATAGTTCTGCCTCTTATCTACTTTGGATTTACTCGAAAAAATCCCTTCAGCTTTCTCTCAGGGCTCATCACACCTTTTACAACTGCTTTTGCCACATGCTCCAGGTTTGTAAATTGTTCATACAATGTAGATTACAGTAGTTTACACACAGTTTGACATTATCTTTATAGACCCTTATGGTACACACTTGTGGCTCATTTAATACAAACCAGTCCAGGATCTTTAATATTTGATTGATCTATCTCTACAGAGGTAACAAAACAATTACCATCTGTGGAAGGGTGGTGGGCAATTCACTAACACACAGGAGACAGAACTGCAGTTGAAACGCCGCTCCGGCGCACTGATTTATTTTGGACTTCAGAGGGAGCTGTTGTCTGTGGCCTGAATACCGGCAACGGTAGTCAGGACCACAGAGTTACCAACACAGGTATACAGTCCAGTTGATGACGGCGCACTCGCAGGTGCTAAAAATAATAATGAAAACAAAAGGCAAAATGAAAAGGGAAAATAAAACACAGTAATAAAACTACAAAATAAAGGTGCTGCTTATGCAGTGCCCCCACTGCCTCTAAGCCGGTAAGCTTGGGATCTCTGTCCTATGCTGTTTAGCACTATACACTGGGGTGGCCAAAGTTCCCCTTCTATTTATACACGTTCCCTCAGATACGTAACAATTATTTTCTATATTATTTTCTTTCTCTAGGCTGGCTGTCTTCCTCAGCCGTGCTTGCCTATTTTGTTCTCTTGCTCCCACCACTGGCGTTCCTGCCTGGTCTATGTTTACACTGGCCTTCTTGGCCAGCGTCTCTGTGTATTCCCAGTCAGGGCCACCCCAATGCGTAACCAAGCGCAGTACTTATGGGCTGAGCAATCCCCCAAGGCCTGCCTCTCAGCCACTCAGAGAGAGGAAAGCCAACACACCCTCTTCCCCACCTCTCCGTGTCATCACCATGACTAACAGGCAGATCTTACGGGGCTGCTGCCCTCTTCCTGCAGTACCCCGCATGTGCCAGTCAGTCAGCACAGACCTCCCCTGTTACACCATCATATAACTGACATTTTCCTATGTAAAAGATGCACACATTGTTTTAAATGTGTATTTGGTATTTTTTTCATACCTATTAGTAAACAAAAACGTTTGCACACACCTTTAGGGACACTTTCTGTCATCAAGAAACATAGTCAACATTGTTTAGTTTAGTCATACTATAACTTTGTGTATATATATATATTTTTATTATTTTTATTTTAAATATATATTTCTCAAGAATAATCCAAAAACTCAAAAGATAGAAAAGGACCACCAGTTATTGCCTTTACAATAACTCAGACGCCCAAAAGCTTCACAAATTGGCTCATCTTCCCATTATCGCTGCTTTTCCTATGACTGATGTGTTTTCAAAGTTGACTGTATTTCTTTATGCAACCTCTTGAAGTTGAATACGGTGAACGGGAAATGCTGCAAAAAAACAAATAAAAATAAAAGCTTTTTCAACTTTACCATATAGGAAAATATGAGAACTAATAAATGATGGCAATAAATATTAGGTAGGATTTAATGGAGTTATGTAGGAAGCTCAATATGCTTTAATTGTTTAATTGAACATAGGTCTTCAAGATTGGACTGGACTGGAATAGCCACAAGCGAGTACCACTGCCTTAAAACAATCCCCCAGTGTAAATGTCTGATTACTTTCAAGGTAGACTGAGCTGCCTTTTTATCTGTTTAGCTGGCTGAGTTTGAAGCATAAGGTCCTCTAATGTGTGTCCAATTGGTAGTAGAGATTTCAGTTGTGTATATACAGCAGAAGTGGGCAACACAAGCTAACGTAAGACCTACCTGATGTCCCTGATGCACTGCTCAGTTATGAAAAGTGGTTTTCTTTAATTAAAGATGTATGTTAATAACACCACAACTATAAATACAGAATTAGATCACCATGACCTAACTTTAGTGTATGTGAAGTGTTACAGAAACAGTGAACAGTTTTGATAACTCTTGTGCTAAATTCCCATGACCTTTTAGTTAATCTATAAACCCCTGTTTACCATATTTCAGTTTTGCTCTTATAGCATGTGATGGGAATTAATTTTGCACAATCTGAAACTATATATAAAAAAATAATCAGTTTCTCCTAATTAACACAAAGGGGGAACAGTTATTTATAATGATGGTATCCCACTGCTGTTTTCCAGCCTCACAGACTTCCTTGTACTTTCATAGTTTATCATTAATTGACCATTTACTGAGAACAAGTCTCCTTAGACAGATAGATATTCAAATCTGTCCGTTTTTTTGTTTATCTTAAGAACACCACTATGACAGAAACAAAAAAAGAACCACTACAGTATTTTTGATCCTAACCTACATCACATTAATATTGGTTACACGATGGCACTCCAGTAAATGGTCAGTTACACATTTTATGAATCTACACTGGCAATACGTAAAACATCCAAAAATGCTTTTAATGTATCTGACTATTGCTTGTAAGAAAATTCTCGATTTAATCACCTTTTCTGTAATGGTAATTGTGTGACTAGTTTTGTGCCTTACTATAGTGGTTAATTTTAATGTTCCCTTGACAGTTCTGCTACTCTTCCTTCCATGATCAAGTGCATTGAGGATAATAACGGTGTTGACAAGAGGATCAGCCGCTTCATCCTGCCCATTGGCGCCACGGTCAACATGGATGGGGCTGCCATTTTCCAGTGCATTGCTGCCGTCTTCATTGCCCAGTTAAACAACGTCGAGCTAAATGCCGGGCAGATCTTTACCATTCTGTACGTAGCCCCCTGAGCATCTTAGTCAAGCTAACCAAATAATTCCATAAATCAAAGCTGCTAACACCTCTATTCACAAGATAGGCCTCAAATGTGCAGTTTTGAAAGAAATGTCAGCAGAAACATTTGGAGCCAGTTGGAAACGTAAAGTATTTGTAGCTAACATAATAATTGCCTTCCTTACCTGTTGTCCATTTTCATTTGCTACGTAGGTCTCAATTGGGCAGTTTGTACAGTGAATCAGTATAACAGTTTATACATTCTCCATAGTGGCAGGCAACGGTGTATTCCACCTATGTTACAGATGTGCTTTTAGCCTTTATCTGTGATGTTAATCTTCTATTTGCACTGACCTGACCTGAAGTTGTCAGTAACCCAGAAAAAGCCAATCCAGCAAACCCAGATTTGATCACCGTAATTTAAAAATTATAAGCGGTGCAGCCACATTTACACACGTGGTCTTTAAATGAGGTCTTTGAAATCACGAAGTAAACTAGTTCATAATTAGTTCTTGCTGTATGTTGGGGGTATTGAATAGGATCAGAAATTCTGATAGCAGCAGTGTGGAGTGGTGGTTAGGGCTCTGAGCTCTGGACTCTTGACCGGAGGGTCGTGGGTTCAATCCCCTGTGAGGATTGCTTTACCCTTGAGCAAGGTACTTTACCTAGATTGCTCCAGTAAAAACCCAACTGTATAAATGGGTAATTGTATGTAAAAATAATGTGATATCTTGTAACAATTGTAAGTCGCCCTGGATAAGGGTGTCTGCTAAGAAATAAATAATAATAATAATAATAGCAGTGTTGCAATAATAATCAGATTCTATGCATTTCTGGTTCCAGTGTTACTGCAACAGCCTCCAGTGTAGGAGCTGCAGGGATCCCGGCTGGAGGGATCATCACTATTGCAATCATACTGGAGGCCATTGGCCTGCCAACCAATGACCTGTCTCTCATGTTAGCCGTCGACTGGATTGTGTAAGTTGTTGTACAATAAAGTAGAAAACAGTCTATAGATGTACATATACACACACGCAGAGGACCCCACTGTAACACTGTAGTCAGGAGCCATAGTTACGAGACTGTGCTATCCTACCTTATTGCTATATTGTAATTGTATCTCAGATGTAGTAGACTTTCTTCACCCTGAGGAGCTCAAATTAAACACACTATTAATAGAAGAGTACTAGGCGAGTTAAAAAAAAAAACAACAGTGATTATTCAGCAGTTACCAATGCCACAGACATCGCCATGCACTTCCTCCAGATTTAATATTTGAATTGTTTTCATGTACAGTATCAATTTACAGTGCATTGCAAAAGTATTCAGACCCCTGACCAATTCTCTCATATTACTGAATTACAAATGGTACATTGAAATGTTGTTCTGTTTGATATTTTATTTTAAAACACTGGAACTCAAAATCAATTATTGTAAGGTGACATTGGTTTTATGTTGGGAAATATTTTTAAGAAAAATAAAAAACTGAAATATCTTACTTGCATAAGTATTCAACCCCTGTGCTGTGGAAGCTCCCAGTTTACACCGATGAAAGAAATTGCCCTAACGAGGACACAATTACCTTACCATTGGCCTCCACCTGTGAACCATTAAAGTTGCTGTCACATTTTCTGGATAAAAACCCCACTGCTGAAGGATCATTGGTCAGGCTGTGAATCTGAAGGAAAATGAAGACCAAAGAGCATTCTACAGACGTTAGAGATAAAGTAATACAAATGCATAGATTAGGGAAAGGGTACAAAATAATAACCAAGTGTTTGGATATCCCAGTGAGCACAGTTGGATCAATAATCAGGAAGTGGAAGCTGCATCACACCACCCAGGCACTGCCAAGAAAAGGCCGTCCCTCAAAACTCAGCGCTCAAACAAGAAGGAGACCTGTGAGAGAAGCCACAGAGAAGCCAACAATTACTTTGAAGGAGCTACAGAGTTCAGTGGCTTGGAGTGGAGTAATGGTGCACCAGTCAACCATATCAAGAGCTCTGCATAACACTGGCCTGTATGGGAGGGTGGCAAGAATGAAGTCGTTATTCAAAAAGTATCATCTGAAAGCACGTCTGGAGTTTGCCAGAAAGCATGAGAGTGACCCAGCTGCGATGTGGGAAAAGGTTTTGTGGTCAGATGAGACCAAGATAGAGCTTTTTGGCCAAAACTCAAAGCGCTATGTGTGGCACAAACCTAACACTGCCCATGCCTCAAGACACACCATCCCTACAGTGAAGTATGGTGGTGGCAGCATCATGCTGTGGGGATGCTTCTCATCAGCAGGGACTGGGCATCTTGTTAAAATTGAAGGAAGTATGGATGGAGCGAAATACAGAGAAATACTGCAAGAGAACCTGCTTCAGTCTGCTAAAAAACTGAAGCTTGGGAGGAAATTCACCTTTCAGCAGAACAATGATCCCAAGCACAAGGCCAAAGCAACATTGGAGTGGCTCAAGAACAAAAAGGTGAGTGTCCTACAGTGGCCCAGTCAAAGTCCTGATCTCAATCCCATTGATGATCTGTGGCACTATTTGAAAATTGCGGTCCACAAGCGTCGTCCAACCAACCTGAACAACCTGGAGCAAATCTGCCAAGAAGAATGGGTCAAAATCACTCCGACACTGTGTGCAAAGCTGGTACATACTTACCCCAAAAGACTTAAAGCTGTTATTGCAGCAAAAGGTGGCTCTACCAAATATTAATATGTGGGGGTTGAATACTTATGCAAGCAAGATATTTCAGTTTTTTATTTTTCTTAAAAATATTTCCCAACATAAAACCAATGTCACCTTACAATAATTGATTTTGCGTTTCAGTGTTTTAAAATAAAATATCAAACAGAACGAAATTTCAATGTACCATATGAGAGAATTGGTCAGGGGTCTGAATACTTTTGCAAGGCACTGTATCTCCAGACTCTAAAAAATGTTTTTGTGAACATCTCAATTACGTGAATAAGTAAGAGAGCTTATTTTAAGTATAAATGTGTCAAATAGTGCCAATGTCTAAATTATTTGCTGCACTAAAGCTTACTCTGTCCCTAGCACCATGCTGGCAGGATTTCTACAGTGCCACATATACTAATACTACAGTATAATGCTTATGATACTACCAGGCATTTTACACATTACGTGCAAACATGTTAATCACCTCCTTATTGCAGAACACCAGTGGCTTATTCTAAATCATTATAATTCCATTATAATTCCTTGTGTGGTTGTAATTTCTATCAACCACATTTAATGGATTTATTTATGCTAAGGTTTATAGCAACATCCAGGTTCCAGAAAAATATAAATCCTAGTTGTCAATGTGCAGGCTTTCAATGAATAGAATGCACGATCAGTTGCCTAGGATTATGGTTTGATATATTACTTTTTCAATCTTAAAAGTGTCAACATGATCTTTGTATCTTTGTTACCAAAATCAATCACCACTCTATTGTAAAAAGCACAGAAATAGTACTCCTGGATTTGAACATTATTGTCGGACACA
The DNA here is from genome assembly GCF_902713425.1 of Acipenser ruthenus. Classification (NCBI taxonomy): domain Eukaryota; kingdom Metazoa; phylum Chordata; class Actinopteri; order Acipenseriformes; family Acipenseridae; genus Acipenser; species Acipenser ruthenus. Next base: position 50,681,519 of record NC_081194.1, on the reverse strand, counting down.
GCAAGTTTTCATTGATCTTTATTTTTCCAGAGACCGGACGACTACTGTAGTAAATGTAGAAGGAGATGCCTTGGGTGCAGGAATCCTCCACCACATCAACCAAAAGGAAATGAAGAAGCAGCAAACCGAGCTGGAGACTGTGCGAGTGGAAGCCGTACCCAACATCAAGTCAGAGGAGGAGACGTCTCCACTGGTCACACACCAGAACATGGGGGTCATGCCTTTCAGAAAGGGAGACTTGGAGTCACAAGAGTCTGTACTATGAAATTTGAACCGCTCCCCTTAACATCAGACAAATGCTGTGTGACTGACATCGGACGGACACCATTTTATATGTTTTTTTCATCCCCGTTTAAAAGGTTACAAAGATGTATTTCTGCCCACCTGGCAGATTTTTTTTTTTTCTCCTGCACCTTTACAAATTACGTGCTGTGGCCATGTAGGTAATAATGGTAAACATCCCTGTGTTCACAGATGTATGTGAACAATCAGTATGACGGGTTTTACAGTGAATGCTGGTAGTATAAGCAGGGCTTTTTTTTGGTCTATTTTCCATTTGGAATAGTAAGAGTTAGCCTTGGGTTATGCTCCAGTGCAGTTTGTTCTAGTTTTTCCAATCTTCTAAAGTGATTTCTCTTTTCACATCTGGTATGTGCTTGATGTTGTGATAAGCAATAAAAGAAGCAGCGAAAGAGAAGTTGCGGGCTTCTTGCTTTCGAGTCCAGATAAGTGTAGTTTATTGAAGATAAAAGTTCTGAGTTGCAAAGTTGCAACCAGGCATCTTAACGGTTACATGGTGACAACAGTTTGCAGGTATCCTCTCTCCAAGCACGGATCAGAGCAATACAAAGAACATTAAGCATTTCCCAGTTTAAATGTGGTTTCTTGTGACATCATGTTTTTCCTTAAACCCAATCACAAGAGAACACATTTACAAGTATTTACAATCCTTACATCAAAAGATTCACATCCTACATGGTCTGTGCATCTAATTTCAAATGCTATCTTGTCCTTCTTCCTAAATGGAGGCCTATTTTCTTAAATCTTTGATGGGAGGAAAGAGAGAGATAGCTTCCTGGAGTTCTTTGAAGTTTCCATCATGAGAGACACCTATTGTGTCAGAGGTGTCACCTCTCTGGTACACCTCTTACAGGAGACAATAGTCATAATAACTGGTTGAGTTCTCATGGAAGTAGCTCTCACAGATCTCCATTTGTCTGTCTTTCCCACGATTAACAACATTACTTTATTCTATACTAAATCTAAAGTCTAATCAATGTACTTATTTCTAAATAAATGTATTCCTACACTTGATTTCACACAGACTTGCTCTGGAAATTGTTCCAAGCCTGAACCAAGTAAAAGGAAACCAAACACCAGGTACATTTCATCAGTACACAAAGTAAACCACGACCACATTTTATAAACTGAAAAGGTGTTATCTTTACCTCCAGTACAATGTTTGCATTGAAAAAGGAAACCACTAGAAAGTAAACACCACTACAGTATTTCATTTTTTTTTTTCTTTGAGCGGTTGTTTGTTTTTTGGTGGGGTATCTTCTCCTTTCCTGGGGAGGGGACAGGCCCCTTTGAATTTTTGTTTTTTTAAATAGGGTATTAAAGCTGAGTCAGTCTGGTCTGGATAGCAGGCGTGAACAGGTTCTTAGAAGCTCAGTGTTAATGGTGAGTGCTAATCATGGCTTAACATTAACTCTGTCATTGGAATTATCTTCAGACCCCCAATTTATGTGATGAATATCGTAACATGTGACATGTTACCAGGAGAAAGTGTAAACTGCATTTTATTTTTAAAATATGCATATAATAATAATCAGCAATCATTATGTTCGTAAGAAAGGTAATATGATTGATTTTAAAGCCTTAATTGTCACTCCTTAAAAAAGGTACTGATACGGTATGTGTACTGAATATGATCAGTGTTGCACAGAATAATTTTGGATCAAACACAGAAGGCTTCTGCGTTCATAGTTGTTGGTAATATAAACATGTATAATATGTAGTAGACCCTTTTATTGATGTGATACAGCCACCTGAGATTTCTTACGAGTCCCTTATCATTTTAATGTATTTTTCCAGACTTTTTGCACTTTGAATTAGATGAAGTCCAATCCTGCCACAACTTTGTAGATTAAATACCTGTGGGGAGTTATTAGGAAAGCACCTGACTCTTCCAGTGTGCAGGACAGGGATGTTTAGGTTACAGGCATACAGTAGTTGCACAGGGAGTGCACCAACAATGTGGCTGGATAAATGGGTTTCACCAAAGTCAAAGTGAAAATAAAGTCTGTAAAGCTAAAAGTCTACAAAAGAATGATAGGGACTATCAAGAAAGGTGTCAGGTAAGAAAAATATTTTAGAACTTTGGTTATGAAACTATTAATAAGTGGACATGTCCTTATTAAGCTTCAAATGTGGGGGGCGGGGTCTACAGAAAAGCTGTCTATCTTGTATTTATACACAATATTTCTCAGTGCTGTGTTGAATACGTGTTATAATATATGAATTATATATACCACAACTAATAAAGATGAAAGAAAAGAAAATGCAGCTTTCATTATCTCTATTATTTTGTTCTTGTGCAAATAATAATAGGTCCAGTAGGTGGTGCTATTTTTCGAGAAATATTACACTATGTAACACAATTTTTGTTCCTGGGTAATAAGTGTTATTTCCTAATTGCTTATGCCTCAAAAGTATAGAAAATGGCTATTATTCCCCACAAACTTTGCTTTTGTGACCAGGACAGTGATATTTTGAAATGTACCTATTTCCAATGAGAAAACGGGCGAATTTGTGTCTTTTCGTTCACATAAAGTCAGAAAAAAACATATAAATCCAAATTAACATGTATTTATACAAAAGTAATACAAAAATGACTACAAAAGATTTAGAAGTGAGTAGTTTTTTGAGATTTACGATTATATTGTAAATCACTTTCACGAATCAGCCGCCAAATGTAGTCTCCCATCATGTTCTTGTTATACTGTCCTTGGTAGTGGCGTTCAAAGTCCAGTATATCCTGGTGGAAGCGCTCGCCTTGCTCCTCCGAGTACGCTCCCATGTTCTTCTTGAATTTATCAAGATGAGCATCAAGGATATGGACTTTGAGGGACATCCTACAGCCCATTGTGCCGTCTTCTTCACCAGTCTTAACCAGCTCCACATAGTTTTCGGCCTTGTGATTGCCCAGGAAGCCCCGAATCACTGCGACAAAGCTGTTCCAAGCCACTTTCTCCTTACTAGTGAGCTTCTTGGGGAATTTATTGCACTCCAGGATCTTCTTTATCTGTGGTCCGACGAAGACACCGGCTTTGACCTTTGCCTCAGACAGCTTAGGGAAGAAGTCTTGAAGGTACTTGAAGGCTGCCAACTCCTTATCTAGAGCTCTGACAAATTGTTTCATAAGGCCCAATTTGATGTGCAGTGGTGGCATCAGCACCTTCCGGGGGTCCACCAGTGGCTCCCACTTGACGTTGTTCCTCCCCACAGAGAACTTGGTCCGCTGTGGCCAGCCCCGCCTGTGGTAGTGCGCCTTGGTGTCCCTGCTGTCCCAAAGGCAAAGATAGCAGGGAAACTTGATAAAACCGCCTTGGAGACCCATCAGGAATGCCACCATTTTGAAGTCTCCTATGACCTTGATGCCATCTCAGAAAAATACAGATATGTATCCACTTAGGCAGCTGGAACTAAACTGAACTGGTGGGCTTAAGGCCCCTGTATTTATACTACTATTTATATTACTGGAAAGTTCTAGAAAGTTCTAGAAGTTACCCCAAGTTTACTCAGCACTGAATCTATCTGGAATGTTCTGGAAAATAGGTAAATTTCAAAATATCACTGTCCTGGTCACAAAAGCAAAGTTTGTGGGGAATAATAGCCATTTTCTATACTTTTGAGGCATAAGCAATTAGGAAATAACACTTACTACCCAGGAACCAAAAATAAAATAAAAATTTGTTACACGGTGTTATCTAACAATTAAATACAATACATTTAACTGTTTACTAATGTTTATGGTGCTTTTAGCACACCTTTTTAAAAAAAAAAAAAAATGGTACAGCAATACACTACCATAGAGGCATGACAGTGCTGTATTTAGGATAGATAGATGCAATGACTGCTGTATAAGAAATCCCTAGTTTATAATTGTAGCTAATTCAATCATACACAAATGGATTGTACTGTTTCACTCACAAACCCTGATAAATAGGCTAACATTTAGCTTTTTGGGGTCATTTGAAAATCTCCAGAATATGTAATAATTAATTTTCATAGATATGCAGACAGTGCTAATTTAAGCCTACTATATTTTCCTAATTTTAAACTATTGTGGTAACTGTTTTCTGAGTAGTGTTCGTTCGGTTGGATGTTCAGATCTAAAATCATTGTGTATAGTATGGGCCATGTGCTTGGAACCAGGTTTATAGTAAATGCACTCATGTATTCTGTATTCTGTGCTGTGAGTTAGTTTTTTAACTGCTTTTGAGAACAATAAATCAGTAAAACAATTACTTTTTTCTTTATTTCCTTACAAAAAAAAATACACAGTTGTAAAAATGTGAATTATGTGTGGTTAACACCTTGAAAAATCTGCCATGAAAAACAGTCAGCTGTAACTAAACATTGGTGAACCCTATACCGCCCACCGCCCAGGAAAGCCACTTTCTGTAGGGAGGGGCCACTAACATCTGAATACCAACGTTAAAAATCTGGGATGTCGAGTGTATTAGACAGTGCAGTAACAAAATATGTATGCTGTTAATGATTTACCCTGTGTAACCATGCAAATGTATTATTTTACAGTCACTCATTCTCGCTGATGTGCTCATCTGTATATTTATACTCTAGGCAAGCATTCTTAATATCACGCGAAATCCCTCCTGCTGTCTACAAACCTTCATCTCCTAGAGACGGAAAAGCGTCTCGGGAGGGAACACTGGCGTTATTGGTTAACAGCTACTTCCCTCGCTCCGCCTTTTAGATTTTGTAGACAATTTCCAAAGAATGGCTGTCAGGCTGGTGTTTTGTAACAGTTTAACAATTTGGGCGTCAAATGACCGTCTTTTGGAGAAAACAGTTACAGCGTAAACGAAGAACAAAATACAGTAGTACGTGAACTTCAACGCAAACTGCTGTTTAAAAATGTAAGTACCAGACTAAACTGTTTATCAAAGGATAAAGAGGGGAGGATGGAAACGAAATTAAACGTTACGTTGAAGCGATGATAAAGGAAGAGGAACAGCACACAAGATGACAATTTCCTCTAAACAGCATGTGCATTTTAAATCCTAAAACTATTATTATTTTAAATATTGTGTATGTTATAATGCATTTAGTTGCTACCAAACCAGAATGTGCTAATTTGTAGTTTATTCAAACTACTTGTTTTCGGGGGGGGGGGGGGGGTGGTTGGTAGGTATTATGCTTTGTCCTTAGTTGTTGATTATATACCTCAGTGTTGCCCTGGTAACCTGCTCAGGTTCTCTTAAATTTGCATTAATGAGGTAGTGTGATATCACTTTTTTAAACGCCGGAGGTACAAATACATGTTGTTTATCATACGACAACGATTGCATTTAAGAAACAAAGTATCCCTTATATAACTTAACTGCATAATATCAGTGGTGGTAAAAGTCTGGTAAAGCACAGGTAAGTACAGCACAGTGTTACATCACAGGTAAGTATAGCTTACGCTTATACGTTTACCATACTAAAATCATGGCAAAGGGTAAGGCGGCATAGTGAAATATGGATAACGCATTGGTAAACATTGTAAAGCATATTTTAGGGGAAGCAGTGTGGAGTAGTGGTTAGGGCTCTGGACTCTTGACTGGAGGGTTGTGGGTTCAATCCCAGGTGGGGGACGCTGCTGCTGTACCCTTGAGCAAGGTACTTTACCTAGATTGCTCCAGTAAAAACCCAACTGTATAAATGGGTAATTGTATGTAAAAAAGAATGTGATATCTGTATAATGTGAAATAATGTATAATGTGATAGCTTGTAACAATTGTAAGTCGCCCTGGATAAGGGCATCGGCTAAGAAATAAATAAATAATATTTTAAAACCTGGGTAAACTATGGTAAAGCACATCCACAGCAGAACCATGGCAAAACAACAAAATGATCTTGCAAATTAACCGTAACATGGTTACCCATTATAAAGCCTAATAAAAGCAAAGTAAAAGAATGTGAAAATAACTGTAAGAATTATAAAATTGGTTGTGCAAATTGGTCAGCTAGGGCGTCTTCATTTACCTGACAGAAAATGACATTTCCATGTGGAAGGCGTTGGGCTGTGTTTTTTCACTATACTCAATATAAAATAATAAGACTGTTGGCCTTTTGTTATTTGAACCTAGAGATTTTCTGTTGCCATGGAGCCTGATATAGTTCACAGAATCTGATTCTGAATTGCAGTAACTAGAGCTGGAGTCTGGGTCAGTGCACAGAGAACAGGCCCTACTTGCTGTTATTTTCACAGCCAGTGGGACAGAACACACATCTAGGCCAATATCCCAAAATGCTGGCTGATATGTTTCTGCACTTGGACATTACAAATACAGTACTCTGAACAGGCCCACTTGATAATGACTATCAAAACTGCTGTACCATTTTTAGGCATATGTTGTAAAATGGTGGATCATGGAGTGACAGCGTAAAATCCATATTTATGGCATGTTGATGGTGCCTATGCAAAGCTTGCTGTTGTTGCCTTCTCCAGCACTGATTCCGTGTGTTTTTAAGAAACAAACCCATAATGTTCATGCTAAGCAGCGCTATGCCTTCCATGAGCACGGGCTCCATATTTGCAAGGTTGTAAACAGACAGTGCATGGTGGGATACTATCATATTAAGTTCCACAGTCCATTGCGCTGCTAGGAACTATAACCAAACTGTTTTAATAGTGTTTGTACACATTTAGCCCTACTAAACATGAAACGGTCCTTTAGTGTGTGGACGCTTTGAGCTGGATTAATTCATGTTTTTTAGTACGGCTTTTGAGATCGGTTATGTAGTGTGGACCGGGCCTAAAAGCCGCTTTCATCTTTCATTAAACTGCTTTCTCATACCATGGGAATAGGTAGATCCAAGTTCTGGCAACTTGATTCATTTTAACTTACGTGTTTATCCACGTTTATGTGTGCAATTTACCATATGTTTCTATACTATTCCTATTACTCTATTTGCTATGGGGGGGTGGGCTTTACAAATGATATGTGGAGAAAAGTATCACATTTCCTATTCAACTTTCAGCTGGAGGAATTCCAAGAACACCTCTGTGATGCACACACTTGCAAACTTGTGACTTCAAGAGAACAGACAAATGAAGCTAAATCAGATTCATAACACCGAGTTTCAGTTAGTACTGGATTTGCTAGCCCATGTTTAAGATTAACCCATGCTTGGAATTCCTCTGCCTTCCCCAGAGTTTATTAAGAAATAAGTCTTGATACTATACTCCTAATATTCCACCTGTTCTGGAGTGACAAAATAAGCCTTCTGTAGGATTGGGGGGCAGTAATTTAGTTTAAAATACTTGCCAAACTATTTGAACTATTTCATGATCATTCCCATAAGGAGGTAAGAATAGAAAAACATGGCCTATAAGCTTGTAAGAACAGTCATTTAATCAAAGATCAGCATTTAAGTTGTAATGCTGCAGTTACAGATTGGAGAAACTAGTGACTGTGCATTGTTGGAAAAATGTTATTCACATAGAAACCAGATTTTGTTAAACATATTGTACATGATAGTGTAAAAAGGTGTGCTCTTGCCCTTGTTGAAAAATTGTAGTTGAAAGTATACAAACATTTCCAAATTAATCTGCTTTTTTCACAATTGCTTCTGTCCTTGCTATTTAGTGCGACACAGTCAACCAGGAAAGATAAATGGCATTTGTTTAAAAGTAAACCTGTCACAGAGACACTAAAACAGTCAATGCAAAAAGCACCTGAATATCAAAAACAATTTAAAAAATAAGGTTGCGTGTCACCTGGTTTGCAGCTAATGTATTGGTAGAGAGTATGCATAAAGCTGAATGGCATACATCGTAAGATTTTTGCTTCCACCAACCAGAATGGCATGTAAACAAGAGGCTTGCCTTCATCATTGTTTAGAGTATAATTTCACACTCTACTAGTGGCACCATTTACACCTATCCAGTTGACATAAGGAATGTGCACCTTTATCAGCTTGCCTATAAACCCAGATAGTTGAATCAGCTTCCACCAGTGATGTAACTCTAACAGGCCTAGGAATTAGCATGCCATGAAAACTATTTGACATGCAGATGTTTTGGGGAACAAAAAGAACAAAGCAGTACCCAATTGAAATTGAGCGGAAGGTTAAATGCCGTGTGTCCAGCATAAAAACACAAGGGCTTGTACATGAAAGTGTTTTTTAATAACAAGTTGTACATGTTGTACGTTTACACAACCAGGAAACAAACAGGAAGGAATTAATCTGGCAAACATGAGTCAGTTGGTCTTATTAGTCAATAAAATGTTCTATATGTATAGGCCCATGTATAGGTGATTAACTTATTCTTATTTACTGAAGTGCAAACTCACTTTGCAATTAGTTTGCCTTCCATGCAGAATGATATATAATTAGAGAATATTTAAGGAACAAACAAACAAAGTGAGATGTACATAAATTGTTGAAATGATGGCTGGATCAGATTGCCTCGTTATTATCTGTGTTAGTCATTCAAAAGGAACAAGAATGGTTGCTAGGTGTCCATATATAGTATACTGCAAACTTTGCTGTTTGCCATGCTGTTTTGCCTGAAGTTGATTTGAGCCTTATGTGGCAATAACACAAATTCCTTTTTCACATATGTAACTATTATTACTATTACTTACCCTGTATGTTTCCATTTACTTTTGTGGAACCATAAAGCCTATGTGGTCAAATTGTTTAGTTAAACTATATCAACATTATTATGCTAATTGTTATGCCAAAAAAAAAATCAAAGGCCAAAACATTGTTTGTGAAGGAAGTGGTTTCAAAGCCATAAAACATGCAGACTGCTGTAACATGAGTAGACTTCTACATATACAAATAACAGCTGTTGTGACTGGCATTACATCATAAGCCCTGTTTAAAAACAGAGTTTACAGTGGGATGGTCTGCTTTACAGTTGATCAAGACTGAGGCACAAGGGTATACATGAATTTCTATAATATAACATGCACCATGTGTATAGTGAGATGGCTTGTTTTTATGGGTTAAAACCGAAAGTCAGAAGCCCTAGTTATATTGTAAACATTCTGTTTGTCTGGAGACAAAACCAGATCTCACGAAAAAAGGAAGAGTTGGCATTTGAACCAGGATTTTGTGGCTTACATGCTTCCTCAGTAATCTGTAGCCCTCATTTTGCTGGTTATAGTGATTTTTTTTGTTATGAAAAAACTATCAATATGGGTATAGTCCTCATTGTATATTCTAATACAATGTGTCACTGGCTTTTTTTTGAGAGGCAATATGTTTACTGACAAATATCTAAAAAAAAAAAAAAAAGAATCCTGGCAAAAATGTGGACAACAGGAATTTCACAAGCCCAACTACTTAAGCAATGGAACCTGAAGAAGAGGGCTTTATCATCTTGTAAGGCCCGTCTCGTGTCGTTAAATGTTCCGAGCCAAAGGCGAGTGTATTTAATATAACGAGAAGGGCCTTTCCAGATGATAAAGCCTTCCTATGAGGGTTCTGTTGCTATTAGAAAATGGATACGTTTAAAAAAGTAACAGGTGTACAGGTGATGCAGTGCTCAGGAATGATTTGAAACAACACAGGTTAAACAGCTCTTTATTTACTGGTAAATTATTATAACTGGCTCTACACACCAATATGTGTCACTTGGTTAAACCACAGGGTTCAGTCCTGAAATAATAATGCAGTAATAATAAGACACAACACAGACACAACCACTTCTCCAAACAGTGAGTGCTCGTTGTGCAGGTAGTGCTATACAACAATTATGAAACAGTGATGCAGTGTAGTCTGGGTTCAGTGCTGGCCTTTAGCAACAGCTCCCGGCTAGTGTTAGCCGTCTAACAATGACAAACAATGATAGAACAACAAAACAAACAAACACGAAACACTCACGGTTATTTTATATCTGTACTCCTTTTACAGGTTCGTCCTTAACCATAACAAAGGAACAGATCGCTCGGCCACATCCCCTGATATATATTCAGTCACGCCCCCTTTGGTAGCGAGTGCAATCACGTCTCCACCAATCCATGACTGACACATCACCTATAGATAGATAGGACAGCGAGGAAGCAGAATAGTCTACATTGACAGACAACATTCAGAGGGTGTGTAAAATACACAAATACTGTATTTACATATTTTCAGGCAGATTGATTTGGAACAGTGATTAAGCATAGTTTGAAAGGTAACATTCTAGGTCCTTTATCAGAGATTTAAGCCCTCGTATTGGCCAATCAGGTTATAGGAAATCTCCAATTCATTTTCTAATGTGAGATAAGGCATCCACAGAAATAATACCATAGAAGAATTCCTAACCTTAATGTTTTGGCTACATTTGTATAAGAGCCTTCCACTATTACCAGGTTCATTTGATGTTCTCAACACTTTGTTGAACGCAAACCCTAATGATTTATAATGCTTTGAGGTATATTTACCTCTTAAGGCCTGGGCTGGCACTGGAAAATAATGCTTTAGTTAATGGAGGAAATTATTGTTACCAGCTGAATTCAATTCAATTCAAACCTTTATTTAACCAGGTAAAGACATTGAGAACAAGTTCTCTTTTAAAATGCCGACCTGGCCAAAAGGCAACATAAATACAACAGACAACAATACATGATTTCCATTACACGAGAGTAGATGTTAAAACTTCATGCTGATTTGAACTCGGCTCTCGCCAAGATAAGCACCAACTAAGACGTAGCTTTACAGTAAACTAATGTGATCCATATGTGTCTCCCTCCATTTACGCTTCCTTCCATATGATGATGTAGATATCCTTCTGTCTGGTGTTAATGGCTGAAGTGTAATGCTGGCTCCAGGGATCAGCTTATTTTGCCTCCCTGGCGCATCAGCACACACAACGGCTGCGATGCTGGCTCCGGGGATCAACCAAAGTGCGGCCTCCCCAGCGCATCAGCATGACAACCGTCTGGATTGAGCTAAGTAGGGTACATCTCTGGGGTTTTCAAGTGGGCACCTTCCATCCTCAGTGTTTCGTCGACTAGCCCACGACACCTCAAGAGGGCTCGACGGTGATTCTGGCGTCCCAGCATCACCCCCCTCCGTCCCCCACTCAACTCAGCCCAGCTTACTTACCTGTCCCTAGCCAGAATCTTTCCGTCTCAACCACAGCCAGTTGCTGCTCCTCTCTGCTGCTTCAGATAAGTTCTTCACTGTGCGACGCAACTCTTGGCCACTGAATCCGACGTCTCTGAGAAACCGGGTTGTAGAGCGTGCCACAAATCCTCGACAACCCACTTCCACTGGGTAAACCCGAACTCTCCATCCTCGCTGTTCCGCTTCAGTGGCTAGTTGAGCATACCGCAGTTTCTTCCTCTCATACGCCTCATCTACAGCATCCTCCCATGGCACTGTTAACTCTACCAGGTGAACAAGGCGTGCTGATCCAGACCACAAGACAATATCTGGTCGAAGGTTAGTGGTGGCAATCTCAGGTGGAAAAATAAGCCGTTGACCAACATCTGCCAGCATATTCCAGTCTCTAGCAGCTTCCAATTGTCCTGGGCGAGGATTGGTTTTAACACCTTTTCTTGGTGGTTGCTCTCCTGGGCGGAGGAATGTTGTCTTTTGTGTGTAATGTTTTGATGGAACAGGTGGCAACTTATTGGTCATGTTACGCTTGTCTTCCAATGCTAAGGCCAAACATCGCAGCACCTGGTCATGGCGCCAAGTAAACCGTCCTTGGCTAAGAGCCACCTTACATCCTGTCAAAATGTGCCTTAATGTTGCAGGTGATGAACACAAAGGACATGAGGGATCCTCTCCTACCCAGAGGTTTAGGTTCTGTGGTGATGGGAGAACATCATATGTTGACCTGATGAGGAAACTGATCCTGCTCTGTTCCATTGACCATAGGTCTTGCCAGCCAATCTTGCGTTGTTCCACACTCTCCCATCTCATCCATTCTCCCTGTTTGGCCTGGGAAATGGCCTTTATACACCTCATCCTCTCCTCCTGCTTTTGCACCTCGTTGACTACCAGCTTCCTCCTTTGAGCTGGGGCCGCCTTGTGCCATGTAGGAGGAGTTGAACTGAAACCAAGACCCCCTCTTCCATGCTGAACTTGCCCCATGATATCACCAATTCGAAGGGCAGCCTTTGCATCTTCCACAGCTTTCTTTGCCGCCCACTTTCTTCCAGTTTTCAACACAGGTGCTGCCTCCCTTACGCATTTATCGCGTGACTCTACTAATGTCATTTCCAGTCTGACCTTGGCGCACTTAAACTCCTCGGTTAGAGCAGAGACTGGTAGCTGCAGTATTCCTTTACCATAAAGTCCCACTCTGCTGAGGCAGCGTGGAACTCCCAACCATTTCCTGATGTATGAACTGATTAAAGCTTCCAGCTTCTCTACTGTTGTCAAAGAAACCTCGTACACAGTCAGTGGCCACAGCAACCTCGGCAGTAGACCAAACTGAAAGCACCAGAGTTTTAGTTTACCTGGTAGAGCGCAGCTGTCTATGCTCTTCAACCCCTCCACCGCTTGTTGTCTAACTTCTCCCACACGAACTGTGTCCTTTAGATCCCCGTCGTACCATCTCCCAAGACTCTTCACTGGCTTCTCAGACACTGTTGGTATTGCCTCACCATTAATGAAGAATGTTTTATCTACTACTTTGCCTTTAATTATAGAGATGCTCCTTGATTTAGTGGGCTTGAATTGCATTCGTGCCCATTCAATGTTATTGGTTAATTTGACCAATAATCGATTAGTGCAGGCTACTGTTGTAGTCATGGTTGTCATGTCATCCATGTATGCTCGAATTGGTGGTAGTCGCATTCCAGAAGCCAAGCGCTCTCCTCCTACTACCCATTTTGATGCCCTAATGATTACTTCCATTGCCATGGTAAAAGCCAGTGGAGAAATGGTGCATCCTGCCATTATTCCAACCTCTAGGCATTGCCATGTAGTGCTGAATTCTGAAGTTGAAAAACTGAATTGTAAATCTCCAAAATAGGCTTTCACTAAATTTGTTATTGTCATCGGTACACTGAAAAAATCAAATGCTGCCCAAAGTAGTTCATGTGGCACTGAACCATATGCATTAGCCAAATCCAGGAATGTCACATGGAGCTCCTTCCTCTCCTTTTTAGCTGATTGAATTTGTTGCCAGATCACATTGATGTGTTCTAAGCAACCTGGGAAACCTGGAATGCCCGCTTTTTGTATTGAAGTGTCAATGAAGCAGTTCTTTAATAGGTAAGCTGACAATCTCTGAGCAATAATGCTGAAGAAAATCTTGCCTTCTACGTTTAATAGGGAAATGGGACGAAACTGACTGATGCTTGTAGAATCTTTTTCTTTAGGTATAAAGACTCCACCTGCTCGGCGCCATGCTCTTGGTACAACCTGTTTTTCCCATGCCACTTTCATCAATTTCCACAGAATTCGTAGAACTCCTGAAGCACTCTTGTACACTCTGTACGGAACTCCATTAGGCCCTGGAGATGATGAAGCCCTTGCTTTTTTCACAGCTTGCTCTATTTCTTTCCACTTAGGTGCACAGTCCTCCATTTGGTATTCTGGTGGATTGATAGGTGGGATGTCTGACGGAATTGACATAGGCTCCTGCCTTTTTGAATCTGTATGTGTTTCCTCCAAATATCTCTCCAGCTCAACCTTAGATGCTTTTAGTGTGCCATTCTTCTCACTGGTGAATAACTTCTTTACAAATTTGAATGGGTCTTTATAAAAGTTAGCTCTCGCACGCTCCTTCTTTTTGTAGCGTTTCCGTAGGCGCTCAGCTCTGCGCAATGTTGCAAGCTTATCTTTTATGACCCTTTGTAAGAGATTGAGTCCCTCCTTCTGACTTTGTTCTGCTCTTCTCCATTGGTTCCTCAGCTGTCTCCTTTCTCTAACTAAGCGTTCAATCTCCTGCTGCCGTCTAGACTTTCCAGGAATAGTTTGTACTTTTTCCTTCCTTTTTTCAACTCCAAACCTCTCACTTCCATATGCGTAGATGATGTCCCCAAATTTATCCAGCTTCTTTTCAACTGTTCCACTTAATCTTTCCAATGCAACGCAGAGATCTGTGTTTACTGTGTCCCATGCAGTTTTCTCACAAGCTCTTGGCCATTTAACTCCAGGCTTGTGCCCGTTGAGGTTCTTTTCTCTCTTATGCTGGTTTGTCTGACCGGGTTCACAAGGATCATTAGGTTCATCACTAACTGTGTCCATGCAAGTCCTCCTCACATCTATGACAGGGGTGCTGATATCCTGCGAACTGTGGTTTGCTTCCTGTCGCTGGATTTCATTCGACTGACTTGACTGACTTCGTAAGAAGTACTGATCAATGCGAGGCCCTTGTCCCTTCTCCCTCAAGCATTTCATTCTCCCTTGATGAATCTTCAAACCCCTGACCGTTGTCGCCTTGCTCCAGCCGCAGACACAAACCTGGAGTTCCATGTCTTTGTTAACTGCAGATCTTGAACTAGTCTTTTGTGAAGTACTCTCCATACTCATATCCGTTTCCGTTCCTAAGTCGTTAACCGTGTTGTCCAACGTTGAGTCATCTTCCGCCCCCGCTCTCGCAGACTCTAGGGGTATTTTTCTCTTTAATTTCTTAGAAGCCTTGGGCGGGTGTCTCCAGCATCCTGTAAACACAGAGCTGGATACTGCCGACAAGGGTAGCTAACCCTTACCAGCCCCAATGGGGTCTCTTTCCTCCTGTCAGCTGTCTCTCCAGGCTGTCATAGACAGTTAGAGACATTACAACAATATGAAATCAATAAAATCAAATAAAATCAGTGTCTGTTCTGACAAGCACATGAAACAGGGAACAAAGCTTCAAGTCTAGAAAAGAAAGCGCCCTCTGAGATAAAACCAGGGAGTGTAAGCCTTGATTGTAACTCATTCCAATCATGAGCAGCTGCATATTGGAATGAGTTATGCCCAACAGCAGTAAAAACACAAGGGACAATTAAACTAATCAAATTGCTGAATCGAAGGTTGTAATAGGAGACCGATATAGATGAATGCATTTGTTAATCTTGAAAAACTGAGGGGTAGATCAAGAGAGCTACAAGTGCAGTCTAAACAGGTTTTACCTCAATTTGGCTGTTTAAACACATTTTCTCCACTAGACAACAGAGAAAAGAAAACAGTAGCCCATCATAGTTTATTCTAATATACTGTTACACACTGCCAGCGTATGTTTAAAAATGTACTGTATACAACTATAGCATTTCGATTTCAAGATCAAGTCACTAACACACTTTGCCTAAAATATTCGATAAACAAAGTTGTTACAAGGAAGGTAGACACAAATCAAGCACGTCCTATATAGACTTAAATGTGCTAAACTTAAATGACCAACAAAATAATTATATAGCGTGTAAACTGGGGAAAATAAACAAACAATGCTGGGGAAGGCTAAAATAATATAAATCTAACAGACACTAACAGAGAAAAAATAAACAACACTAACAACTAGATTTGGGTCACCCACAGGCCCTGCGGTTACCCCTATGCAGGACTGTAGTGGAAGCTACTTGTATTTACTTACTCTCCTGGGCATTTCACTGGTTGGAGTACAGTTACACTTCACTGATGAGCCCCAAACTGGACAAAACAGTTGCTGTACTCTTAAAACGCTGTGAATGTAGAAGCTTTTTGGTGACTTTCCTGCAATTTGATTGGCTCTTGTAATGCTGAAATGTGCATATCCCGATTACCCATCTCTGGAGGGGTGTTTGATACTTGAAACTTTACTCCTAAACTTCACTTATATTCCACTTACAGTTACTTTGAAGCCTTGCTAACTCAATGTACTTTAACTGAAATTATAATAGGCTATAACTTTAATTACTGTGCTCGGTAAGATCACAGTTCAATTTCAAGAACAGAACAGATTCTTTACATTCTTTAGCTCTGCACTCCTGCAGTGTTTGATTAATGGTTTAGCAAGAAGCTTGAATGGGCTTCTTGATTGTGTTAAGCACATTGTGGGAGTCAAATCAGAATATTCTTTAAGGGAAAACTTTAAACATGGGCAAGTCTAAGCTTGCTCGGTTAATACAATTATGGAGTAAAGCTTGTGGACCTACAGATCTACAGTGGTACATTGTGAGAATGGCATTGTATTTTTCAGCAGTACTGGTACCAAAATAAATTGTTTAATCATCAGATCAATTATAAATCCCAGTGAGCACCTAAGCCAAGAGAAAGCAAACTGCAGCTGTAGAAATCCCAAGTTATTTTTATAGGTAACATGTGGGTGAGCTTCTAGTGGCGGGATTGATTAATTTTTGTGCATTATTTAATTATTAAGGTGCATGGTTTGAGACGATGGGGCATGGTTCGAGAAGGATAGGAACAAACACTTCCCCAGGTGACATACGCCAATTTGTCAGCTTACATATTAGTACCCCCATTCTTGTGAGCTGCGATAAGTTCCACCATCAAGGGACTTCAGATTTATTCTTCCTGCTATGTTGCAATGATTTGGGCATGGTTTTAACCCAACACAGGGCCTTTATATAGGGGCTGGAAAGGTTGTCAGGATAAAAAAAACAAGATGTCTAAACTCTTACGTCCCTGTTTTTTCATACACTGTCAGATTATTTTAGTAAAAATCACCCAAAACAATATTTTCTTTTTTTTATGATTTGCATGCAATAAAACCACATTACATTTCTGTCAAAATACTTGAGCACTCTTTATTAACAGTAATTATTGTTTTTTTTTTTTTTTTTCAGTGGTGCTTATTTACTGGTATAAGATTAGGTGTACTATTAGCTCTATTGTTGGGATGTGGTTACTATGGAAAGTGTTGCTTAAGGCATAGAGAAGTTGGTTTCTCAGAGAGCAGAGTTGTTTCAGATGTAGATGCAGCTACATTTCCCCTTTTGAGATTAGATCTTCTGTAAAAATCTGCTGTACTGAATAACAATTTCTGTCCACAAATCCTGTTGCAGACCATTTGTACCAGCTGTTTTTGCTGGTTGCAGTTCTTCGCTTCTGTTAATAGTTTATTATTGCAATAACCTTATTACAAAAAGGTTAGAAAATGGTTTGTAATTAAAAAAATGTTAATAGTTTATTATTGCATATTGAATTGTTTGTTAAGGCATTGTTTTCTCATTCTATGTTGTGTGGCAGCAGCAGGTGTATCTCACAGATCTGTTTATTTAGTATGTTCAGTTTGGCTTACAATTCTGAGTGGCTAAGGCTTCTTCTTAGTTATAATTAGGGCTTCTGTTTTTCAGGTTTTATTAATTGTACTTTTCAGTGCTTATTTTTAGCTATTTTCGAGTTTTATGTAAATCTGTTTTTTTCAGGGCTTTCTTTTTTGATATGCTGTATGAAATTAGTGTTTTCGGTTACTTTCCAAAATGCTTGGGCGTTTTCTTTTTTGTCTGTCAAAATATGTATAGTAGTAACTCAGCAGTACTTGCACACTTAAGTTGTACCTTCTTTCCATTGCTGTCTTCCACAACGAAATCCCTATGGTCACGGGCACATTCTTCTGGGGTTTGTGTGTGTAGGCTTTTTTGTACATTTCGCCACAATTCTGTTTTAAGTCCTCTGTATCTTAACTGTAATACAGCTTGAAACCCCGCTAATAAACCCTCTATCCTGATTGTAATCTTGTTTTAAATCCCGCAAGCAGAGTCTCCAGTAGAAATGTAGGAATGTGCTGTCATTCAGTAGTTGGGACAGGTTTAAAGTATTGAAAACGAATCAATGATAGATGCACGTCAGGAAGGCAGGACATTGCCCAGCAGCACTGGGAAATGTATTTATTATTATTTTTGTAGTAGGTTTTATTTTTGAATGGGAAAAGGGTAAAGTCAACGTGAATTGATTAACCATTTCCACAGTTATCCCAGTGTTTTCCGGTGTTTATTGGCTATCCACCGATTTCTTTTTTTTTTGTATCTGGGGTGTTTTATTGGGTTCTATCGGTTAAAACCAAAAATCAGAAGTCCTAGTTATAATTCACTGAAAAACAACCAAAGAACAATCATGAAAAACACCTAAGATACCTAACTGTAATAAGATATATATATATAAAATGTCCTCAAAAATAACAAAAAAACCCAAATACCTTTTTTGTTATTATATTTGCATACTCTAGCCATGCCATTGCAGTGTTCTCATGCAAACGAGATGGACAGAAAACCACCTTAACACTCAATCATTACAGGGGAAGATTGTTATCTCATGTTTCCTAAATACAATTCATTTAAACCAACAAACCCTTTTTGTCTTTTTAGTGATCCATGGCTTTGGAAGTCGAACTAATGTTTTCTGAGCTGCCATCACAGATGGAAACAAAGACTTATGGAAAATGGAACTACTCTGACCTAGAGAAGGATATCCCAGAGCTGGTTCATGGTGTGCACCAGCTCATGACCATTGATGAAACAAAGTCTCCTGCACACAGATCCAGAGAGGCACTTTCAGCTGAGTCATATTCAGTACTGAGTGCTGGAGGGTCACACGGTCGCAGCCAGAGGAAGACGGTTGCAATCAAACCGTCTTCCAGATATTCTTCAGGAAAAGCCAAGTATGCAATGAGAAAGCCATTGTACGATATTTCCACTGACCACAAGAAGCCATCTTCCCATGTAAGGAGAGAGTTGTTTCAAAAGCACTCAGAAACGGTGAGATAAAGATATGTTCTAAAATGTATTGCCAACATTTGAAAAAAAGGTTAGAAAATGGCTTGGAATTAAAAAATGTTGTCTCTCTTTTTTTTTTTTTTTTTTTTAATTTAGTCATCGGCAATGGTTTTTACCCTGGTTTTCTCCCCAATTTGGAAGGCCCAATTATTATTTTTATCCCGATTTACGGCTGCAACTCCCGCGCCGACTCGGGAAATGGCGACAGACACATGTGCCCTCCAAAACTTGTCCTGCCAAGCCGTCTTTTTTTCGCACTGCAGGTCTACAGTGAAGCCACCAGATTAATAGTGCCGGAGAACAACACAGATCTGAGTGGCTACGACAGCAGACCTGTAGGCGCCCTATCAGTCACAGGAGTCGCTGGTGCGCGGTGAACTGAGGATTACCTTGCCGACCTGAACCCTCCCCACCCGGGCGGTGCTCGGCCAATTGTGCGCCGCCCCCTGGGAACTCAGCGATGGCATAACCTGGACTCGAACCAGCGATCTCCAGGCTATAGGGCGCATCCTGCATCCTGCACTTTACTGGATGTGCCACTCGGGAACCCTGTCTTTGATTTTTTGGGGGGGCTTAGGTCGGCCAGGGTATCCTCGGCTCACCGTACACCAGTGACCCCTGTGGTCTGACTGAGTGCCTGCAGGCTTGCCTGTAAGCTGCCCAGAGCTGTGTTGTCTTGTGTCTGCACGGTGAGCCTGCAGTGTGTAAAGAAGCGTGCGGCTAACGGCACACGCTTCGGAGGACAGCTTGTGTTCGTCTTCGTCCCTCCTGAGTCAGCGCAGGGGTGGCAGCGGTGAGCTAAGCCTAAAAATAATTGGACATTCTAAATTGGGAGAAAATAATACAAATAATTGGCAACGACTAAATAATAAATAAATAAATAAATAATAAAACTAAGATGGCTATTTATATACTGCAATTGTTTTTTGGTTTTTTTTTTTTTTAAACTGTAGGTTGATCATGTTTAATGATTTGAATTATGTGTATTTTTTTTGGTAAACTTCTTTTAACATGGTCCTACAGTCTTTTTCTTGAATATAAATATACCATATGAATATATACACAGTTCACAAAAAAATGAGTCATAGACCTAACCAAACTACATGTTTCTTTCTTTTTTTTTTTTTTTTAAGGATTTACAGATAGAGGACAAAAGTACCACACTACCAACTCCAAGTTGTGAATATCAGTCAACGTCAGTGAAAATGAATGACAACACTGATTCTGGTTCACCTCATAAAGGCTTGTATGAACCAGCAACCTCACATGCAGCATTGTACTCTAGAGAGTGGCATACCTCATACAGCCAAACAAGTTTAAGAGTTGATAGTGGGATCCCTAGGTCTAGTAGATGTTACTTCTCTAGTCCACCTCTAGTGGACTACAGCACTATGGTGAAGATGAGTCCCAGAGGGCTGTCTGCTCCCCGACCGTCTTCAGTAGAAGCAACTATTCCTTATTCACGACTGTCGAAAAAAAGCACATCTCAGGTTTGGAAGTCTCCAAATACATCCACTCGTTCTGGTAGGTCTTTACATCATAGCCTTGATAAGATGCTGGATTCCAAGCACAGTAGGGAAAAATCTCCTTATCAGGCTGATTACTGGGCATGTGCAATCCCTAGCTCCTTACCTCCATCTCCCAATCGAAAGTCTCCTCATTGGGATCCTGATGAGGAATACAGGGTCATGCTTGATTACACCTATCCCTTAAGACCAAATCATTCTTGTTCCAGGGGCCAATCAGATGGGGATCCTTTAGTTTCTGACCCATTGCTGCAGGATTCTGGAATAGAGCTTGATAGCTTCTGTTACTCAACTAACAACACTCTGAGGTCAGTCAGTACACCGTGCCTTGAATACGACACTGCGGTTTTGAGAAACGACAGTTCATCTATTGAGAGACTGTTCTCAGGCAAAGACTTAGGACCCTCAAATCCAGAGTATAAGGAACCCTGTCATTTGAAATTGGGTTCTGCACACCAGCAGACAGGGTCCTCAAGAAGGTCCATCAGCCCATATTCTTCAGATGACCATGTCGACCTTTCAATCGAAAACTCCAACAGTTCGGCTTGGTTTGAATCGCATAGCAAAAAACTTGTTGAACAGAGAACATGGCACCGTAAATATGGGGTATTTTCATCTTTTGCATCCAAGACTTGTTTTATCCCCACTACACAGATCCTTCCACTACACAAAGCATGGGACAGTGATGAAGAATACCTTTCTCTGCCTTTAAGGCTAAATGAGTTGGAGCTATTATCACAGCAATTAAATACCATAGCGGTGCAGATAAGCAAGCCTGGGGATGTGTGCTGTGAAACACAGCCTGTTCTGAAAAAAGATACTGCTTCATCCAAGCCCCTGTATAATCAAGCGGAGCCCATGGCCAGTGAGGGAATTGCAGATGCTGGTGCCCTATTTGGTACGCAAACCATCAAGGAAGACTATGACCAAGAGAGTGACTCAAAAAGTGCAGAGGGTAAATTTACAAAAAGCAGGCTGAAAAAGGTCTCTAATTTTATGGAGCAGCTTGGAGGATTATCTCATTTTGAATTTGAAAAGAAGACACACGTTGACCAAAGTGGTGGAGAAACGAAGGAATCGCTTATGCAACACATTCAGGTATAGCCTTAATCTTAACCTCAATTTATTGCACGTCATGTATCACAATTATCCCCCACTAGGGATGCATAATCCCAGCAACAGAGATATAGTAGAGCCGTCCATTCACACTATTGTTTTACATTTATCTAGAGAACCTCATCCAATTATGATGAAACTTGCATAGGACATTCTTCTCATATAGATTCAGAATATACGCATATTTGTACAGTATATAAAAAATTATACTTTCACTCATATATAAAACCTGATATTTTTCTTGATACTGAAAGCACTTTGTATTTACAGATTTGGCGTGGTATGTATGTTACTAATTTATTTGTTTTATTTATTTACTGCATGTCATAGTGGCATGAGGTGTGTAAATGGATTTGGGAAAAAGGTAAGTGACACATTTCTCTCATACACAGACATTTTGCTATAAACTGGAGGAGCTAATTCAATGGCTGTACAAAGTAGCTGAGAAAATGGACAACTGGAATCCTCCAACACCAGACATTGACAGTGTCAAGAGCTCCCTTGATGTCTACAAGGTAAATATATCGGACAAGTTTAGTGAAATGTCAGCTTTCTTCCAAAAGAAAATGAAATGTTTAGCAGGTAGAGGAATGAATTTCAAACTGATCTGAGAAGAGTGGCAAAAATCCTAGCTGTAGCACATTTATAATGTTATTTAAGGCTTTGGTGAGCATGAAACTCAAACCTAGTGTTTTTTTAATAAATTTATATACTTCATAGTGTCCCACACAAATGCTTTAGAAAATTATACATTGTATGCCTTCTACTATCAATTTGCAGAAGTTCCAGAGGGAAGTGGATGAACACCAGCCTCTGACCACAGCAGTTTTAAAAGCAGGAGAAATTCTTCTTTGCTGCATGAGCTCCACCTCCCCAGGTAACTCGATTTTAAAAAATTAAAAAATGGGATGAAGCCAAAAGATTCTAGCTATGTGTCTGAATCACCCCTTTTATCTGTCATATTTCTGCTACCCTAATTATTAATCTGCACGTAATCTGCATATAAATCATTGATAGTTAAATCAGTGTGAAATCTAGGGTCACACACACAGTATTCTTCTACTATAGCCTTGATCAGGGGGTTAATCCTAGTGGGTTTTGGTAACAAAAAAAAGTATATGATCCCAGTAGTTAAGGGTTAATATTGCTCAAAATAATTCTGTTTAATTGTTACCAATATATTTTAAAATACATGGGAGTAGGTCTTGGTAACAAAAAGTCCCTATGCATTCAAATTGATTACCAGAATAAGTTATGCAGTCACCTATCCTGACAGTTCATATAGAAAGCATCTATAAAACTGTTTTCAGAAGTTGATTCTACAAAGTACTAAAACCATTTGATACTATTTGCATCACCTGAAATCCCTGCTGTTAGCGACTGATAGCAGTGGTTATTCTAACTCTGACTTTGCGGTTAGTTCTAAAGGAAACTCTGGGACTGATTGAAAAGCAATCGGAGGCCCTGGACAAGCATGCAGAACACTTGTACTCCTCGATACTGACCGCTATGGATATCATTCAAGATGAGATGCTGACAAAGTCTGACCTAAGTGGTGATTCCACTGTGGATTCAATTCAGGTAAAAATGAAGGTAACCATTTCAGAATGATTTAGCCTAACTCGACCCCGGTCATATTGCACATATCAAGTGGACAGAATACCATTGTAATTTTAGTTTTAAATAAGCAAAGCCTTTCTATTTTTTCTAGGGCAAATCAGATTAACATTTTCTAGTGATTTTTGAAATATTTATATTAATAGTATAAGTGCAGTCAATTGGGACAATCTCCTAATAATATCACTTGGGTTATTATCACACTCTGGTTAATATGAATCACATTTTTCAATTCTACAGCTGATGTCCACAATTGCTGTGCCACTGGTATTATAAAGCAGTGCCAGAAGTAAACTGTAGACAGGGCCTGAAGGAATTAATCTTAAGAGCTCTGGTCATGATGATATTATGCAATGAAGCCATCCACTTTTCCTGTTACAGACAAAGAGTCCACCTAGTGGTACAAACCGGCCACTTTTACCAGCTTTGAATAATACTGCTGGATCCAGAAAAAAACACTCAATGAATGGTAGAATAAGTAGTAATGCTAAAAGAAATAAAATTGCATTCTACTATTTCTTGTTGAAATGGATTCTAAATAAGCCTGAAGGCACTAACTGAGTTGTCATACCAGTGAAGAATAAAGGCCTGCATTTTTCTGATAAGATTTCTCCTGTAGCTTTTATGTATCTTTTCTTCCAACCAAGAACAAGTCTTCATAAAGCATATATAGCTTGAGTTTCCTTTGAGAAAGACATTTCATCAAGGTCCGTACAAGAAACAAAAAAAATGTTTTTCTGTCTTGTGTCTGTGTAGCAATGAAAGATTCATTTGTTGCTTTGATTTTTCTGGTATGAAGTGTCACTTCCTTAAAACATGCTTCATTTTTTTTTTTATATATGTTAAGATTCAACAGCTGAATGAAAGTGGATTTGTGGAACAAGATCAAGAAATATGAAGACACATTACTTCAGTAAACATAATGTCAACACTATATTTCACTGGTTGTGTAATTGTAGCTTCTTCCCATAAATTGTGTTTTTTGTGGCATTAATATAATGTATTTCTGTTGTGCTGTACAATAATATGATGCATAACATGCTATTGTAGAATCTGCCTTATTATAATATATTGGAATTTCAAGATGATTCGTTTTTATTGGCACTTCTACAGTATGAATATTTAATTTAAAGAGTAAGTAGTGGAGTTCCAAAAAAAAAAAATAGTTATGACTGTGCTACAACTGTTTAAATAATGTACCTGTCATTTTTCCTAACAACTTTTTAAAGCTGTTTTTAAAGCTATTTTCAAAATGGCCACTCTAGTGCACAGATAGTGTAAGGCTTATTGTCCACATTGTCAAACGGGTAACACAGCAATAACGATCCATGATGTGGTGTGGAACAGAAAAGCCAGAGCACTTAAGTTGTTTTTTTTTTAATCGCCCAGAGCAGACATTTTGAAAAGAGCTTTGAAACCGATCTTAATAGTGTAAAAAGTTGGATGTTAACAATGAAAAGAAGAATTACAGGTGTGGTATTTTAAACAGTTGTAGCAACACGTGGGGACGTATAACACTATATATTTTTAAACCCTGCTACTTACTTGAAGTTACTGGCTATAATGATTTGCAGGAATATTTTCATTCTTATATTATTATATAGTCTTTATTAGTAATGCAAGTATCATATATTAAATATTTCACATTTTTATTTGGAATATAATTTGGGTGTTATAACTTAATTTATCTTTCATAAATGACTGCTCAGGCCATACTAGGATTACATTTTAATTTTGGCGCCACTGTACTTTGTAAATAATGTTAAAGTTCTATTACCACAGGGCTACGTTTTGCTGCAGATCCTTCTGTGTCTGGAAGTTTGATTAATGTGTGCAATAGAACAGGGACATAATGTGGATCAAGCAGAATTAGACACCTTGCTACAGCCAACAGGCGTACCCTAAGCCACATCATTTAGAAGTGCTTTAATAAAAGCATTACAAATTCAATAATGTATATGTCAGAATATATTAGCGTACAATAATATATGGTATATATACTGCCTGGACATGTACCTAATGTCAAGTTGGCCAGCCATTTGCCATGTTCACAACCTGAACACTCTCCCTTCGTTTTGAAATTGCCGATGCATTCTCATGACTAATGTCTTAGAGCAACCTACCAACATGACTGTCCTTGCTTCTGTGGCACTAAGTGCACCCACTCATTTCGTCGAATGCTGTTAGATCTTTGCCTTTTCTCATTTATTATTATTATTATTATTATTATTATTATTTATTTCTTAGGGCGGCTTACAATTGTTACAAGATACCACATTATTTTTAAATACAATTACCCATTTATACAGTTGGGTTTTTACTGGAGCAATCTAGGTATATTAAAGTACCCTGCTCAAGGGTACAGCTGCAGTGTCCTCACCTGGGATTGAACCCATGACCCTCCAGTCAAAAGTCCAGAGCCCTATGGTGGACTGTTTGAAATTGTGCTACTTCTGTAGCTTTATAATGCTGAAAAAATCATTCCTGGCAATGTCAAATCCAATAAGGTAGGCAGGCCCAAATAAAGTGGGCAGGCAGTGTATATATAGATGCAATGTTACACAAATACAGAAACGGGAACACAACCAAATCATTTAGATTTACGAGAATTAGTATAGGCAAAACACATTTGGAGAAATTAAAAAAAAAAAAAAAAAAAAAAAAGACAGATTCAGACTTGATTTTAAGAATAAAGAATTCTCTTTCTCAGCTGTTACTTTTTTTTTTTAAGAAAAAACTACCAAAATAATTTTTATTTATTTAAAGCAAAATTCATTTAAACAAAATGTAAGTCTAATGTACTTCTGCAAACTTGAAAATTCTGCAAAATTATTAAATAAATCTTACCACAAGTGCAGGCTTTAAGATAAAACACTTGCATTCACAGCTGTGCCTCACGTGGGACACACAACTTTTACAGTCAGCACTGTATTCATTCACTGATTTTCACCAAGCAGCTTCCTTTTTTCATTGACACAGGATCTAATATCCTACCTTTCTTGGTAACACCAATGATTGAATTGTATCTCTGCTATTTTTTTTGCCTTATGTGACTTCTTCCAGTAAAGATTGTAATAATTTGTGTATGTGCCATTTGTGTTCTAAGTTGTTCTAAACCTCTTTTCCACTACCTTGACACATCATGTAACAAATACTTGTAATGTTTAATGCTGTCTCTATTATGCTGTAATTGTGAACTGATGAACGGTTGGAAATGCAGTTTTACTTGGAGGCTTACAGTATTACTGAGCAACCTGAAAAATGCAGTGATATTTTAACAGAAATTCAGGTTTAATATCAAGGAGTTTTTAGACGGAGAAACAAAAATAAATGCTTGACAATAACTCAAGTAAATTAGGATGCCTTATGTTACACATACATGTTTTTTTGGAATACAACATTAATATATCCATCACATTTCATGAACAAATACAGCGAATCTTCATTCAAAAAGTGCATGAATGTCACCTATTCATTTATTCCTGCCTAAAGACTAGTTCCTTTGTAATTGCAGGTTGTATACTATATATGGCCTTATAGTAATTTAGCCTCGACTGCTGTAATCTATGCTACCAGCAGTTCTGTTTCTTTGAAATCTGTAATGCATGAAACATGTCCAGTGTTAAATCAGAAAGCAAAGAACCTGTGAGAGTGAGTATAACAGTAATGATAAACACAAACAAAATAAAATAGAAAAGTGAGATACAAAAAAAAATAAAAAAAAATACTAGAGAAAAAAATATATATCTTTGATTTGCAGCCCACACAAAGCAGAGCCATATTTTTCTTCAGGCGTTTGTCTTGACTAGTGTTTATGGTTATGGGTCATGTAACTTGATCTTTAAAAAAATAATACAATGCAATGTCAAATGGGTTGTTTTTAGTGCAGAACCATTAACATTTACACCTAAAGTTCCTGTTAGAGGCTGACAGTAGACTACAAGACACCGATTTAGTTATTAAACTAACATACTCTAGTCCAGCAAGATGATAGCCAATGGAATGCAGAACCTTTTAAAATGTATTTGGTTCTATAAAGTTGTTTGCTTTTTGTACCTCCTTCCTCTGCCCTTTATAATCTATACCACTTATACAAACATCTTTGTTAAATTTGATGTTATAAATAGGTTAATACACGTCTTTGAAACATCACAAAACAAGAATTTGGAAAAAGGAAAATCTTAACACAGCTACTACATTAACAGGTTTATAATTACCTTACACACTTGTTATGTTTTCACTATAATGGATTTATTTGCTTCACAGTACATGGGCTCATCTTTATAAAGCGAGTATGAAATTGTTAAAGCTCTTAAGTGAAAATACCATATTTGTGTAATCATTTCAACATAATAAACCATGAAATGCAAGCCTGTGAATACTGTGTGTAATTTAAATTGGGCAATGATTTTATCATTTAACATTTTGAAATTGCCTCCACCCATCTTGTGGAAGTTTCACTAGAGAGAACCAGGATGCTTGATGCTGCCATCTCAGAGCTGAGGGAAGAAAATCTGACAACACTGTGTACACATAGGGGTTAATAAGGGAAAATAAGAACAAACTCACAAATGTAAACAGGAAATGGGTTAATTGAAAGATTTTTCTGAAGTTCTACATTTAAAATGCCAGCACATTATTATCTTACTGCTTGCAAATATCAAAGTATAAAAATGTAATGAAAACAGATTGATATTCCCTTCTGCTAAGATATAACTGGACTGAATAATCATTTGTGGGACATGCAATTTCAAAAATACCCTGAGCTCTGAGGAACAATAGGAAAAGTCCACATTCACATTTTCTTATTACATATACACTATAGGGATTTTAAACTACTTGAAGACCAGCTGCTCCAATACACTTTTTTTTTTATTATAGCAAATTAACCCATGTTAATCTACATGCAATATTCAAGTCCGATAAGAGTGCTCAGAAACTACCAGAAAGCCTAGCTATTAGTATTTTCTAGCTCAATTAAAACTTAATTCAGTTGCCTTTATTATGGAAAAAAAACAAAAAACATAGTGTTTTATAAGAGCAATTCTGACATTGCCACTTGCAAATCAGGTGTTCACAGGTGAAAGCCAATTGCAAAACAGAATCTAAATTACCGTTACAATATATAATTTGCCATATAAATGTAGAATAAATTAAAACACACACAAAATGTATTCTACAAACCATTGGTTTCATCATACAGTCTGGTATAGTAATTTCAATAAGTACAATATTTATTAAACATTTCTTCAGTTGTTTAATGTTACATGTTGTGCAACAAATTACAATAGTCTGCAGCCACAAATTATATGCAGAGATTATGAAGTTAAACTGCTAATCATATAATGTAATTTATTCCACTTATCTCTCTACAGAAGGACTAGCAAATCAGATCTTACATATATAACATATTTCACTAAACGTTATTGATGCCATAGACAGTGAAACACTGTTGTGCTGTTGGTTGCGCAAATGGCTGAACTTCATCTTCAGAGGAGGACCTAACTGGACAGCTAAACATGCCAATATAAACATCAAAACAAAAAAACTTTATTTAAACCAACCACAGAACTGTCCTGTAGTAAAGCAATGAGATTTACACACATTATTATTTATAAACCAGCACACAAAGGTTTAAAACAGTTCTGAAAATGAAGTTAGCGGTCTTGAATTGTGGGGATAAAAACAGCCAGGGATTGACCGTTGAATTGCTGACCTTGTTTGAAGAATTTGTAGTAGTGCGGCCACATACAGTACAATTCAGGCAACTTTTCTTACACTTGGGCTTATTACATCATAGATTTATGGGAGAGAAGATAAGGAGGACCTTAGCAGCAGCCTCCAGAAGATGGCTTGACTGGAGTGCTCTGGATTTTAACATTGGACTTCTCTGATCCACCAGCTGTAGCTCCTGGGCCCATTCGTTTTTTAATCTCCGCAGCCATTGTCATGAAGGCTTGTTCTACATTTGTTGCATTCTTTGCACTGGTTTCCAAAAATGGAATTCCGAGAGAGTCTGCAAATTCCTAGAAACAGACATCAAGCACAATGTAAACAATGTGTAATTTTAAAACAGTATTTACAAACTGAAGCATTGTTTTAAAACAGTGTAGTTAACATTAACAGAATTAAGAACATAAGAAAAGTTTGAGAACGAGAAAAGGTCACTTGGCCCATCAAGGTCCCTTATTAGCACACCATTTTCCCCTATTGGCAGGACCTATTTTGTCATACTGCATTCCACCCCCCCCCCCCCCCTCCCCAAAAGAACAGTCGCAGACAAAAGTATTGGCACCCTGCACTTAATAGAAGATCATTCAAGAAAACATGTTAAATACAAGCATTAAGTGAACATTGACCACCAATTAGTATGACAAAGACCAAAATACCGAAAAAAAAAAAAAAAATCACACTAAAAGCCAGGGACTTAAAGAAAGATCTATAAGTAAAATCGGGCATACGAGTGTAGGAAAGAACTGTACAAAGGACACAAGAAATGTATACATGTAGACCGGTCTAAAATTTGCCAAGAAATTATGAATAGAAATGTGAAGCATTCTTCAACAAAATTCTCTGGTCCGACGAGTCTAAAATATAGATTTTCCCCAAAAAGGGACCACAGAATGTTTGGAGAAAAAAAGGGGAAAGCCTTCAATGAAGAAAACCTTGTACCTACAGTTAAACATGGAGGTGGTTCAATCATGGATATGAGGTTGTTTTTCTTTTTTCTTTTTTTTTTTTTTTTTTTTTTTTTAGCAGTTTGGGTACTGGAGACATTCGTGTGATTGAAGATTAAATACATTCTGTAGCCAAGCATTGTGTATCCAAACTGTCTGAGCTGAAGGAAATATGCAAGGCAGAAAGATGTCTGAAAAACATCTGAATGCCATAATAAAAACAAAAGGAGAACACATGAAATACTAAAGCAGGCTTGCCAAGACTTCTCATGAACAAATATTTGAAATTGCTTAATTGCTTTTTTTAAATGTATATCTATCTATCTATCTATCTATCTATCCATATTAATTAGTGGCTTATGTTCACTAAATGCTTGTATTTAACATGCTTGTATTCTAGAATTAATTATATTAAGTGTAGGGTGTCAATACTTTTTTTCTACAACTAAGAGCCAAGAAAATAATTCTAGTAAAATGTAACCCAAAATTGATTGCCACCATTTTGTAGGTGTAACATTTTTCTAAATGAAAGACGTTCATATTACTGTAAATGTAATTTTTTTTTCAAACTAGTCAAACCCATTTACAGCATACCTGGGATATAACGTACACACTGATATAAAAAACAAGTATCACGGAACTGATTGAATAAAAACGTATTAAATCCTGTTTAAATTCTCCTTTTAGCACGGTTCATGTCCAGATTACAGTTAAACCAGTTTATATAACCCAGTTATGCCAACAATCGAGTTCAAGACTACCTCCTGAGTAGGTTTCAAACTCGGTTGTTAAACTCAGGTTGTTGAACCGTGTTTAGTGTGGATGCAAATCGATTTAAGCACTTTTAAACAGGATTTGAACCTTTAACTCTGTTCTAAAACGCTAATGTGTCCAGGGCCTAAAAGACTTAGTGTACAGGCAATGATTACTGTACTGTACCTGAATTAACAGTTTGTATGGTAATGTTTATTGACTTGTATATTATTTTTTATTATCAGTTATTTCTATAATTTATTCCTGTACTTTTTATTAATGTGTTTATTTTACTAATTACAATATTATTTAGTACATTAATGACATTTGTTTTTTTTATAATTCATTTAGCTGACCATCTTTATCCAAGGCAACATAGAATTACTGTATTAATTAATACAGAATGTTACATACTGTAGTAATGTACAGTACTAGTTACATTGTTTTATATTGTTTCTTCTGTAATAAAAACCTTTATACTACATACACTGTATATGTACATTAATCAATTAGTACTGTACTATGTGTAGATTTTTGTGTTGATTTGGCAGGTATGTGCATATACCTGGTTATTACAAACCTCGGTTATAACACTGTTTTTACAGTCCCAAGGCAGTACGTTGTATCAGAGTTTCACTGTATAAGGGAATCAAATTTATCGATTGCTCCTTTCACATAGAACTGCCCTTAGAATAGAACATATCCTGGTTAAAACACCAACCAGTTCATAATCTGAAAGGAATTTACGATTACTATAGTAACCAATGCTCTCCAAAGCAGGTGGTCACTGAACTCCAATGCAACTAACATTAATGAAATAGTTTAAATCTACATTATATACAATCAGTACAGTATTAGTCCGCCCATACCTTTGCCGTTGTGTAGTCCACAACCTTCTTTGTAGTTAGGTCACATTTGTTCCCTACCAATAACTTGTTAACATTTTCACTGGCATAACGGTCAATCTCCTGTAGCCACTGTTTAACATTGTTGAAAGACTCCTACAAAAAAAGTTACTTTGTTAAATACATAATACTTATAATAGATCATTGTTGAATGTAACAATACAAAATGGGCATATGGAAATGTTACAGTACAGTTCAGCTATGGATGTAAGTGGCTTCAATGGCTTAATTCATAATTTTCTAACCCAGAAACATGTTAATATTTAAAGCAACAAACACGTTATCATGGAACAGCATGATACCCTCCAAAATCACAGTAGGCTTGCATTATTCTTAAGACTAATCTGCTTCAAAATTTTCAGAGTAGCCTGAAAAACTTAAAATCAAAAGGTTGATTCTGAATTTACAGCAAGATAGAAATCACATTTGTTTTGTCAGGAAAATATATATATATTTTTTTAGGAGAACGGTTTCTTTTTACTTTATTCATGCTAAATGTGTTTAATTTCAACC
This sequence comes from Acipenser ruthenus, assembly GCF_902713425.1. Taxonomy (NCBI): domain Eukaryota; kingdom Metazoa; phylum Chordata; class Actinopteri; order Acipenseriformes; family Acipenseridae; genus Acipenser; species Acipenser ruthenus. Next base: position 50,649,522 of record NC_081194.1, on the reverse strand, counting down.
ACTTTACCCCTAAAACTTTGCTTTCTATCTGTTGACAAACTATTAAAAGAGGCGAAAAAATGGGAAGTTGGGAGGTAAACAAAAACAAGTTTAACATACATTTAAAATAATGTTTTATCCAACTTACTTGGTCTGTAACATCATAAACAACTATAATGCCATGCGCTCCTCTGTAGTAACTGGATGTGATCGTTCGGAACCTTTCCTGCCCTGCTGTGTCCCACTACAAAGAAACCAGAATTAGGGCTCTGCAAAAATGTAGGATTTCATTGGATACAAAGTTATCAAGTTAAATATAACTGAAGAAATGTCACCAACATATATAATAAATGACAAATTATACAGGGATGTGACAAATTAGGTATACAGTTGCAGACAAAAGTATTGGCACCTTACCTTATACCGTAATGAAAGGTAACAGATTAAAGACAAGCATTTCGAAAACTTTAACCACTTTTTTAATAAAACAAAAAGCAAATTACATAATTTATAAAATAAAACAAAGTATTTCATTTAAAGTATTTGTTCATGACAAGTATTGGTTACTGCAGTCTGTAGGCTAAACCCCCCCCCCCCAAAAATAAAAAAAGATTGTCATTGTATGATGTTTCTTCTTTTAAAAATGTGTAGTATTTACTACACAGGTTTACTTTCTGGAGATTAAATGTTCAGTGTTAGTAGCTTATTCAGTTCAGTGTTTTATCTACGTTTACGTTTTCAAATAACCATATTATTGAGTTGAGCAGGCAGCTGGGCTGCCCTACTTTTACAGTGAATCACTCACTTGTCCTGCACTGGAGCCACAGCGACACGACTTATTTTTACTTGAAATGCTTGTATGTGTTTTCATTATTAATTAATTTGTTGAAGAACTCCTTTGTCATGCGAGTGCATTACCCTATGCACCGGTAATTATTAATAAAAGCAAAAGTACGATATTATTATTATTATTATTATTATTATTTATTACAAAAAAAAAAAAAAAAAAAAAAAAAAAAATCCCTAAATCCTGTGATTGTGAAGTGTCTGCAAATGGATTCCCTACTCCAGACCTATTGAGTGTGTTCATATCATACAGTGAGTGTCCATCAACAAGCTTTTCATTGTCTTACAGCTGACACAAACAGACTACTGCACTAAACACTTTAACATGCAAGTGTAACATGTCACTATTTAGGCACGTTTGATTTTGTTATTGTAGTATATTCACGTTTTGATTTAATGTTATTTAGTTTGCTTCTTTTTAACACGTTTATAAAGCATGTTTATTTTTGCATGCTACTTTGTTGTAGATTTGCACAGATCTCACTGGCACGTTGATGCTCTCCTGTTCTCAGCCCCCATATGTGCGAATTGAATAATTTGAAGCTGAAAAAGAAAAAAAAAAGCCTTAAAGAAATCTGTTTTCTCTATACACTTCTGCATTTGTTGGATGAAATGCATGACTTTTGTTGAGAATTGCTTTCTGATTTTGTTTTAAATTGGAATCTTAGCTTTGTTTTTCAGAAGCATAACCTGTTTTTGGACTCTTAATTTGGACTTGTTTCAGCATACTTATTGGGAGTCTGGATTTTGAAATAATTTTACATTGCATTTTTATTTGGTGCATTTTCACCGTGGTTAACCAATTGTATTTTATTTTGTTTGTTTTTAACAGCAGTTTTCCATTTACAGTACTTAAACTAGTAATTAGAAAAGACCATATGGTTTTCCTGTTTTCATAGGTATGACCCTATCTCAGATGGAGGTACGCAGTACACTAGATTATTTGGAAACGGGTACAGGGTCTAAAGTTTGAAAACCTCTGTTTTAGACTCATCAGACCAGAAAATGTAAGACAAATTGTAGACTGTTATATGGATTTTCTTTAAAAGCGGTTTGCAGCAAGGTCTACGTGCATACAAGTCGCCTGTGCACTGTTATGCCCAATGCTTCTAAATCTTTCTTTAAGTCCTTGGCTGTTAATCTTGGATTTTTTCTTTTTTTTTTTAGCTGCTTTGACGATTCTCCTACCTGCTGTACCCGCAATTTTCTTTGGACGTCCACTTCTTTCAACTGTTTCAGTTGAAGTACTTCTTGATTATTGCTCTAATTTTAGTATTCCATATTTATTTGATACTATTCTGTAGCCATTTCCTTTGTTGCAGTTTGCTACAAGTGCTTTTCTCAAATGTCAATCTTCCTTTGTCTTGACCATCATCTGCTGTATTGCCAAAACCACCTTCAACAGATGTTGGAAATAATTACTTATTTTTCTGGCTATTGACTTTATAATGCAGCTTAGTTACTTTGTAATGGTTTTCAATCAATTAATATATTTAATTAGTTCTATTACATTTTTACAAAGGTGCCAATATCTTTTTCATTAACATTTCATTACTAGAAATTGTGTATTTTGGTCTATCATTAATTTGTGGCTAATGTTCACTAAATGCTTGTATTTAACATGTTTTCTTGAATTCTTATATTAAGGTGTAGGATGCCAATACTTTTGTCTGTGACTGTAGATACCTTGAATGAGTAGGTCACTATGACCTCCATCGATAGCATGTAGAATGTTCTCATAACAAATGACCATGAATAGTTTAATAAAATGTGGGCACTAGATTCCAAAAGTACAAAAAATTCTGTGAAAAAGTAGGTCACTGCAAGATACATTCACAGCATGCGGATTAACCAGCTGCAAAATAGCAAACATTTAGCCTCATCAAATATAGGAACTTGTGCCAAGGAATTCCATTACCAAGTTTCTAAACAATTGGTACAATTTGTTGTGGGTCTCAGGATATACAGGAGGTAACAATCTATGACAGTTAAAGTACATGCTTATGTACAAGTCACAGTGTTCATTACTATACTGTTGCTGCAAGTAAAAAACTGAACAGGAAATCCTGTATTCCTTTTTCCTGGATATCCTTTGCACCTCTGACCTTGGCAGCAGTGTTTAGTTTTCTTCAAATGCAGCTCATGATCTTCTTCCATGATCTGCATTCTTAAACATGAACTCATGCATCAAAATTAAAAGATCTTCAATAGATTGCCTTTAAATAGGCAGCAGAGAAATAAATGTGACTTGATTAATAGATTAAATTATTTAAAATAAAGCCAAATTGAACAAAGAGTTATTGTCAGGTTTAGATACCATTTCAACTGGAATAACTGGGATAATCTACTGTGAAGTTCAGCATTACCCAAGATAAGAATCATTCATTTAAACACAAACTGAGCAGTCATTAAGAATTTACTTACAATTTGAAGCTTGATTGTCTTTCCATCTAATTCTATAGTTCTTATTTTAAAGTCCACGCCAATTGTGCTAATGTAGCTTTCTGTGTATGTATCATCCTGTATGGAAAGAAAGACAAATTTGTGATGTGTGTGACTATATATATATATATATATATATATATATATGAGAGGCAAATGCTGGATACAAATACAGTAATAGACTTTATATTGAGGTGGTCAAAGTTTCGAAATTGGAAAAAATATATAAAAATATTTTTTTATATAATTCATTTAAAATATTTTGTTAGTTTAACCATAAATGTTATGACTCGAAAGCAGAAAGCACAAATTCAAATACCAGACTATGCTTAGCAGCACAATTTATTTTTCCTTGATACGGATTCAGACCATCTTTAAGGGAGAGAACACAAAGGCAAGTTAGTGGACTTACTGCAAACCGAAGAAGGAGGCAAGATTTTCCCACACCGGAGTCACCAATCAGAAGCAGCTTGAATAAATAATCACTGAAAAAATAGAATAATTGAGGCTATTAAAACATTGCCAATGTTTCTAGGGTAAGGGTTCTGGTTAACACACACCAATACGATGGATCACAGAAGTCTTTCTAACACGAAATGCCTAGCTATATCTTCATGCTACTCAGCTCACTGAAAAGTGTTCAATGAGAAAAATGGTTGAATTTTTAGCCAAATCACTGTGACCCCATACCTTGGGTGGTAGTTTAATTTGGAGTGCTTTGTTTTCCCTATGGACACACTCAACAAACCCAGTATCAGCTGAATCCAAGATGACTTAAATTGCAAAAACTGCAATGACAACATTAAGAAAGGTAAGACTGAAAGAGCCCATGACTGTATGTTTAACTGGATTAGCAACGGTCTGCTTTGCAAAAACACGAGATATATTCCCACACCACTGGCTTGGACAAAAGCTTTGTTGACAGTCCAACCCGCAGTAACAAGATATTCAGGTTAAGCAGCTGCAAAATGAGAAAACAGTCACAAGCACTATCCTGTAGAGCTCATCAGGAAATCTATTGGCAGCCCTTCCTGGAATACTCAGATCTGCAGTTATATTGAATGAGTTTAATGAGACCTTCCCAAACTACATGCATGTATTCTCTGATCTTTTCAATAATGTTAAATTGTTGCATAAAACACTACTATGTTTGCTGAGCTGAATAGACTCAATATCTTGAAAACAAAACGAGAATGAAGTGTGATTTATGTGTGTGATGTATGTTTTGTTAACATACCTACTACACTTCACCAAGCTGGCTGTACTAGCCTTGTGTAAAAGAGCACACGTTCCACTGGGAGAAGCCAAGCAAATGAGTTCAATTTTGTTTTTTGTGGTTGACGTTAACACAAAGGCAACACAAAAACACAATTGTTAATATAAGCACTAACAGCTAAACACTCCACTACAGAGCCCGTATTAGTAATAATAGGCCTTGTAGCTTTTAATATCAACATTAGAAGGCTTAACACAGGGGTTCTCAAACTGTGAGGTTGTTCAAGGGGAGGCACAGCTTGTTTGTTTTGTTAACCCTTTAAGGGCCATGATAGTGTAAACATGATCGGGGGTGAACAAATCACTACTATGCGTGGTAGACCGATGAGCTACCAAAAGATAAACTATAGCCCACCACAAATTTTGGTAGCCCACATTTCAGTAGATAAACATTTCCATTTAACGCTACACACCAGTAAAAAAATGTAAACAGATACAATTGTAAGGTGGTACGGTTCAGAAAAGAAATCCGACATCACTTCTAGGGGTGAGACCGAATAGTCGAACATTCAACTATTCGATAACGATGGCACCTATCGACAAGTGAATCCAACATTCGAAAGTTAAAAAAAAAAAAAAAAGTATATATTGATTTTATTTTAAAGCCTGTACTGCTGATTGGCTCTCTATGTAGCGGTAATGAAGATTGACTGGAGGGTGGGATTTGTTATTTCTTGTCTGTGATTGGCTAAACTAGAACGTACCTCGGCTAACGATGGCTTCATCACAGAAAAGTTCTGCACGGAAATACTTTGACAAAGTAAATGAAAACACTGTTAAGTGTAAAATATGTGCAGTGCAATTAAACTACCACATATCTACAACTGGTATGTTAACCCACCTAAAAGCCAAACACCCTTCTGTGACGCTAGCAACGACAGAAAAGGAAAGAGGACCGCAACAAACCGCCATTGCATCCTTTGCGGTGAGGCCTCGTCAGTGTGACAACGTACGTGCTGAAAAAACATCAGCCCTTATTGCTAATATGGTGGCAAAGGACATGCTTCCCATAAGTTTTGTTGAAGGTGAGGGATTTCGGGAGTTGATGAAATTTGTGGAACCTGAATACACAGTCCATGCACGAAAAACCCTGCACTAAAACAATTACCACTCGACTCGAAAAAAATGCATGCCGATTGAGCAGCGTCTGTCCGCAGAAACTTGTCAAAGGCTGAGAAGGTGGTGATTACTACAGATGCGTGGACTGCACCGAATACCGAGTCGTACGTCATAATAACCTGTCATTTCATCGAGGATTGGGAAATGAAAAACGTAGTTCTACAGACTCGCGCCACGCCAGAGAGGCAGAGAATCTCGCAAATGTGTTGAACACCGCTGTAGACCATTTGGGTTTAAGGGGGGAAATCACTGCCTGTGTTCACGACAATGCCAGCAACATCATCTTCGGAGTTTGTTGAATGGGACTCGAATTTGTGCTTTGCACACACTCTGCAGCTCGCCATCAACGATGGCTTTAAACTTGGTGCCATACATAATGTAGTCGGTGCGGCCAGCCGTTTTGTGTCACATTTTTATCACAGTGCAATAGCTACTCAGGCTCTGAAGTTGAAACAAAAACAACAAACTCTGCCTGAGCACCGTCTGCTGCAGTATTGCCGGACCTGATGGACATGCTGATTTTTTTAAACAAGAATAAGTGAACATGATAATAATAATGGACATTGCTAGCCTAACTATTCCTAAAGTTTTTGTTAGGATTTTTTTTTGCTTCCATGGAAGGCTAGTGCGTTAATGCCACTCAGGCCTTTTTGTTCATTCATTTATTTATTAATATTATTAAGCTAGCTACATACATAGCAAGCTATTGCCTATACAGGCTATTTATTTTTTATTCACTGGAACTCGAACGCACAGGTATGTTGCCGATTTGATTTAACGTAGACCGGTAGTCTATATGTTGTGTGTGGTTTGAAAACGTGGGAAAAGTAAATCGTTTAGTCAAGTGGATTGTATAAATTAGCTAGCTAGATAGTCTAATGCATTTTGTATTTCGCTGTTATGACCGGAAAACATTATAGCTCACATTGCTAAACTATTATTGAATGAAAATTAAATTAATAATTGAATAAAAATTATACAGGAGACGCCCATATTTTATAAGCAATCGTTACTTTTTTTTTTTTTTTTTTTTTTTTTTTTTAATTGTCACAACCTTTATAGTTAATTTGAAATTGTAATTAACGGAAAAGCTTGTGACAATATCGGTAAAAAAAATAACACTTGCTTGCAAAATACGAGAGTCTCACACGAGTGTTGACAGGTAAGCTTATGTTATTGCTGCTGTTACTATGGCATTTCTGTATGTTTCCTAATAGGAAGGTGTTTTTTTTACATAGCCTAATGTTTATTTAACAAAGTTGTTAAAGTTGTTGTGTTAGCTAAGTATTTTAAAATAAAGTTCAGAATTTATTGTAATTGCAATAATTGTCACTTTGCATTATTTCGCATTTAATGTACGTCTCATTTTGAATGGGAGGCGGGGGCGGGGGGGGGGGGGGGGGGGGGGGCGACTATTCGATTAGTCGACCTCAACAGCTGTGGAATTATCGATAGTCAAAATATTTGTCGTGCACATCCCTAATCACTTCTGAGGACCACTAATAAAACATTTTTTTATTTTTATTTTTTAACCATGTTTTTTTATTTCTACCAAACAATAACAAGCTAATAATAGTTTCCTTATATAAAATGTAGGGAATTATGTTTGACAGCATCATTTGTATTATTTTCTCCAGTTTCAGTCCTGGGTTTTTGATCCAACCAATATCTCATCATTAGTTTTAAAATATTCACTGAGTAACAAGTTAAAACAATCATGTTCTGGGTCCTAAATGGACTGTGGGAATTATTATGCACTTGTAGTAGTAGTGTTTTTTTTTCCCTCATCTGTGCCATTTATAGACCCTAGCCCCACCTTTTACCCGTCTTCATTAGCTAAACCATTTACTTTTATATTTTTAAATATTCATAAAAAATATCTATAAAACACAAATATAAAAAGGATTCGTTTTTTTTTCTTTACCACGTGCACTCACACTCACAGTATCCACTGCAAATTATCAGTAACTAAACTCTGCAAGAGTTACGGCTTGAAAACAAATGCATTATTATTATACAACCAATATACACTAGTACCGTACAAGTAAACTTGGTGTCCTAAACGTGTACACAGAATATAAACATGAGCACGGCTTTCTGCTGACTTAATAAAAACAACAACGTCAGGGTATACATTTAAAACAGTACAAATTGCACACTTTATAGAAGACATTACCACGTGAGGGTGCGCCCTCACAATACTGTTAATTGTTCAGTTGGAAATAAAAAAAAAAAATGTAACACACCTTTATTAACTTTCTACTGTGCTCGAGCTGCAGTGTCCCTGAGGGTACGGTGCCCTCACCTGTTTGTTATATATATATATATTTGTTATAGATATATTTTTGTTTATATATATATATATATATATATATATATATATATATATATATATATATATATATATATATATATAATCTCAGCCATAACTCTGGTCAAATACAGTAGCCTTCTGTATACTTCCAATCATTATATACCGCCAGCGCCATTCTAGTAAAGTATAAAGCAGAGGCATTTTACAGCAGCACGCAGAAACAAGACATGACACAGGAACTTGTTTACAGCAAAAAAATGGGAGCACACTAAATCTGATGTATTTGACTTAGTTATATTAAAACATTTACTCTGTCTCATGTGTTTGAATATATATATTGTTTTACAACATTTTTAAATATCAAGACACGAGTGGATATAAGCAGATACTATTTCATGAACTAAAGTTTCCTTATTACTGATAATGGAACTATAATTTTATTTATAAAAACTTATTTTGAGAGAGAAAAAAAAAAAGAGTGTAATGCACATTACTGCTTATGAGAATAAACGTTTATTATGTCATTGCAATCACTCAGGTGAAACAATTGGTTACAAAGAAACCCAGAAATGGCTGCCTGAGAGCTTCTGGCAACACAGACTAATCTTGTAAACTGAAGGTATTACCAGTATTTACGTTTTTTGTAAATTAGAATATAAGTGGTACTGCTTTCTTAATATATGATGAACTTGACATTTAAATGCAGCAATCTAGTAAAGTTACTAAAAGAAAAAAACACACACACACACCAGTCGCTAAGATATTAGCAGATTAGAAAATATTGTTGTGTTGGGATGTTTAGAAGCATTTCAAGACAAACTTCCCCTGGCAAAAAAAAAAAAAAAAAAGTTTCTTTCGATTTTAGTGTTGCTAACCTAGTTTTCTATTTACCACACAACTTTTTTTTTTTTTTTTTTACCAGATTTGAACATAAGCGATATTGGTTATTTATTGGACATGAACAATTCGATTTGTGAAACTATTAAAACAAAGATTGACAAATATGTTTATAATGATAGAAATGAAATGTTTATATACGCGATTATCTATACAATATTTTATTATTTTAATGAGACTGTAAATCTCATTGCAATGTTTTAATGTATTTATTCATTTATGTATTTTTTTTTTTCAGTGAGAGTATAGGGAAAGAATGTTGCTCTCCCATCAGGGTATGAAACCAGGATCACCCTGCTGCCAGAGTGTTCCAGTTAGCCATCATGGGACAAGATGTTTAATTAGGAAAAATAGCTGTAAAATGTTGTACACGGTTTAAAAAAAAAAAAAAACCAAGTATAATACAAATAAACAAAAGAAAAAACATGCTGTCTTTGCAGAATTTGATGGAGCCTACTGTAAATAGTGTGTGCATTTCGGCAGAAAAACAGTACAAAATACAGAGAACCCTGAGAGGTTATACACAAGTCCTTAAAAACAGAACTGAAACAACGTCAAAAACCTGAATTCCACAAGCAGCAGTAATAGTTGGGAATGATTTCATATCTGATGTATAGGGGTTTTATTTTGTTGCATCAGGAGTTGGATTCAGCAGAGAAATCGTGGGGGAAAAAAACAGGCAGACGCTATTTTTATATTTGATTAACTCCCAGGTATTGCTTATTATACTTGTACTATTAGTATGTTAATTAAATTTACCAGCAAATGTGTTCCAAACTGCACTGAAACATTTCTTTAAAGTATGCTATACTTTTGTTGAGGTGAGGTGGGGGTCAAAGGGAACATTTTGTGTATCTTGAAGAATTTAGTGAACCCACCAAGCTACAAGGCTAGATCCGCCCCTATTAATCATCAGTTGATTGATTGTGTTCATTGTTAAATAAAACCCAAATCCTACAAGTTATATTCTACTTTTCTGTTTGTGTTTTGTGCGATGGGGAAGGGGGCAAGTAGATTTTTCTAGCATTTTGTCCCTTGGACAACAAAGTTTTTTTTCAAAAATTGCACACCCGTCTTGTGAATAAGCAACTAGATTCTTGATTTTGAATTTTGGATTTCTCGCCGCCATCTTAGTCCCACTCCACCTAACCTATCAATTTACTTATCTGTGAACATCCTACACTTTGGCCTTGACTTAAGTTTAGTGGGCTTGTGCCCTCTACAGATTTATTGAACTGAAGGCCATTTTGGCCTTGTCCTTTTTGTTGCCAAATTAGAGCCCTGTATTCTTTACAGTGCTTACCTATGCTTTACCATGCTTACACTGTGCTTTACTACACTTTGCTATGCTTTAAACTTTAATTATCATCAGGGAGGCCCACTATCACAGAGTTTGAGAACACCTGTCTTAGCATACATGTTACCCGTAAACAATATTTTAAGCGTTTATCCTTCCTTTCAACCAAGTTAATAGTTATCGCCTACAGGCAAACATACCTTCACATTCCTGAACGTCACATCCACAAGTTTATATTCCTAGGCCTACAATGCCAATTCAATGAAAATATTTGTCAGCAACAACCACCCCTTCCACATGTTAAACCTGGATCTATCTCCAACCTTAACAACACTTCAGTAGCTAAATACAAATAATTTTGCCATTACCCCAAACCCGTTTTGCAGAAACTCTTGAATAGCTTCTGGATAATCTTTGCTAGGCTATATCATGTAAAGGAAACCCATGTATAAATGATGTCTTCAAAAAATAAACACATTCCACAGTACATAGTATATCTCAGTTTAACTTTTCTTAATTTGTTCCATGATAGAGAAAATTAATAGATTAACTATTTAACTGCAAAAGGAATAGCATAATCTTCTTAACTCATTTGGTGTCCAGTCATTCACACCCAAGCACACCAAGCATCTATTCAGGGCATCTACTGTTCAAAATATAAAAACTGCATTGTGCTGCTTGGTTTGTAAAATGATGATCAGCAAATCAAATTTGGTTTTAAAGTAGGCCCTAACTTGTACTATGCAGTGGCTAATAACAGCCTGTGTGTTACTTTAAAATAATCCCATGTTCAATGAAGAATTAAAAAAAAAAGTGCTGCCGATTTAGTAGACTAGACTAGACCTGGGTGGCTTGGAAATCCCCCAAAACACCAAATGAATTATTGTATCAGTTAAAAGGCTCCTGTACAAGTTCATGTATTACATAGAGTATTGGTTGTGTGTACATTGTAAATTGATGGTCCATGTCTTTTGTTACTGCATGTAACAAATGTTTCTACATGAACAGGGTCCAAAATTAACATCTGCCAAATGCGGGTTAAGTTGGTCTGTGACGGGTAAATTTCACACTTACACACCACAGTGCCGGGTACGTTTTTGTACACTTATCACTTGATCATCGTTGAAGAGCAAGGTGACCTGCGATCATCGCTGTTGTGTCGCCGTGCAGTTTATACTTTCTACCGGCAATCGCCCTGCTCAAACTGCAGTCACTGACAGTTCAAATCATGTTTAAAACGACATAAATCCTGTCCATACCTTCTTTTTTTTTTTTATCCCGTCCATACTGGAACCTATTAGAAGCAACTACTACATTTATAATTAAAAAATCCAACGCTTCTATAAACAGATTGAGTACGTTAATATCTGGTTGTTGTTTTTTTCACTTCTAAAAAGTTTATAATAAATGTTACCGTTCGACGGTCATGTGTATTTTCTGACGGATACACCCTGTATTCTTTACAGCGGTAAATTAGCAACCAAACACACAAACAGCTAGCTGCAGCATCGGTTCAGGACAAATTATCAACACATTTTGAGCAAATTGAATCAAGGGCTGATGATAGCTGCCACTAGAAAAATGTCATGGACAGGGGGAATAATCTGAGGGAAATATTTTTGTGAAATCCTGCAAATACTTGAAAAGTTTATAATGTTACCATTACGTCGATCAATTATCTAAATAGTGTGCTTATTTAAAGATTACTTTAGCAATTGTAAAAAGAGTTTCCTTTCCGTATTATGATGGTGTATGTCAAACATCTCTGTTGTTTAATATATATTACAGTTTCATTTGTTTAATTCGCAACCATCAACAGTAGAGCAGGAACAGATTGGGATCAGAGCTGAGTTTTAAATGGAGGAATTACATTTTGTTTATTCCTTTGTTGAAAATGTATCAATTTATAAAATGTTCAATGAAGTTCTGATCCCACGCTGACCTTGGTCTGAAGCAAGATCGAAATAGGATCCGATTTTGAGCCGAAACTGAGCTCAAGATCAGCTCTGATCCTTTTAGTGTAACCCAATCCGTCATAGGAGCCTGGATCCAAGATCGGATCCGTTTAGTACAACCGGCCCCAGATGAAAAAGGAGAATGCATGGGAATCAATTGCTGAACAAATGCAATCAATTTGTGAGTATTTTAACCTCACTGAAAGTGTAGTCAAGTTTGAATTAATACAGCGTCTGCTGTTTTAAACATTGTATATTACTAAGTGCCCCAGGTCCAACACGATATTATCATTATTTTTTTATATATAGCATAGCACAGTGTTTCTCAACCTTTTTCATAACACCACCCCCTAAGGATCAGCTGAGCTTAGCCATCGCCCCCGTGCCACAGAAAATAAAAAAATTAAAAATGACTGCCGATTAACAATGCCGAAGATTTACCATAAATTATGAATTACATTTAATTCCACTAATTCCGAGAATTACAGACAAATAGTTCATAAAACAAAAATAATTAAACCCCAGTCACTGGTATAAGATGCTTACTATTATGGAATACTGCAAACATATCTTCTTTGCTTGCTCCATGCTGTGGAAAGCAATAGAGAGATGCAAACCGGTTCCTTTGAAATCAGGTACCCGGTTCCTGCTTTGGAACAGACAATGTTTAGTAAAACTGATTATTAAAACATTAATTTCTGTAAAAAATACATTTGATAACTATAAATTACACTTTTTAAATGATATGTATTTCCCTGGAGAATAATTCAGTCTCACTTTCACATGAAGTGATGAAAACGCTTTGTATTCTTAATACAAGGGCGGTAAAACGCGACCAACGTGTATCTGGGCAACGGATATCCGAGTGCTGACCGTACAAATTTTTTTTTTCAATATAGGATATATTATAATAATAATAGTTAATAATAATAATAATAATAATAATTTTTTTGCGTGCTACAAACTCTGAAAAAGGGATTCAAATGATTGCTAGTAAACTATAATGCAACCACATTAAATAAAATAAATTCTTACTTGGTGGTATTTACAATGAATAAGTATACTATTTTGTCAAGGAAATCGTGAATTTGAACAAAAGTCTGAAATCTTGGAAATGGATGTAAAAACACATTTGGTTAGGCACTGCCTTTATTTCCTTTAAAATGCAGTATGTCAGCGAATGAGATGTGTATTTTGTAGCTGAGCGAGCATGTAATTAACAGATTGTATGTTACTCTAAACTCTTGGTTGTGATCTTCACATACATACAGCGCTTGTTAATTTATTTTTTAAACAAAAAACTGGGCTTGCATCTTGCAAAATATTAATGAAATTTCTTGAAACTTTTTTTCATACAATGTAGCTAGTGTACCCAAGTAGTCTGTTGAAAACAAATAAACTCTAAAACTAAACATTGCTAAACAACATACTTTAGATTGCCGTTGGAACTTTTTTTTTTTTTATTTCTTGCAAACTGTAGATAAAAACGAGAGGTTTATCTGTTTCTAGTCTTTTTTCTGATCTTTGTGATCCCATTTCTTGGACACGGTGCTGCCTGTGTGATTTGACATTTCAACTCTTTATTTTTATGTTTAAAAGGGGCAGTGTAGGCTACTCAGAAACAACCAATTTAAACATCTCGTTTTTATCATTGAAGAAAAAATATTTACTAGGGCTGCTATGATTAAATCGAAAATCGATTTTTCGATCAATTCCATTCCTCATTATATACCTAGATATAAATACTAGATAATCGATTCAATAATTACATTTTTGTAACATGCATAGTTAATAACATTATTTAGGTTTATCAAGAGTGCCGCCTTGAATCCAGAGCAAACAGCCTGTAAATACATTGTGCACACTGAAGAAAACTGACTATATAGTTTGTGTTTCTTTGGCGTTTCAAAATGAACTATTATATAATTCATTTTTAATAATTTTCAATAACATTAAATAAAAAAATAAATGATCAGTGATATTAAATGCAATTTTGGAGTAACGATCAGCTTGACCTATAGCGGGTCTGCATGTGGTAAGTAAACCAATTTATTTGTATTATGTATTAATAATAATAATAATAATAATAATAATAATAATAATAATAATATTTTAGGCAGAGATTTCCACATTGTGTGTTTCACAGATAGTGAAGGTTAGGTGGGGTATAGTATTCATAAGCTGTCACATTTCATAAACGCATGTCTAGTTTATATAAATTACATTTCAAAGTAATGTAATCTGTTTGGAATAAATATTTTAGTAACACCCCTGTAGTATGTTAAACTTGCTTTAGGCTAGTTGCAATTTTTTTTTTTTTCTACCGATGCTACCAAGGAGTAATTACCCCACGCATTGGTGATAAAACGAGTGATCAGGAGATGATTCATCGGTATGCACGACTATGAAGAGGTATGTGAAAAATACAGCGAACAAGGGGTGGCGTGGGGCTGGAGATGCAGTACTGAGTGTCCTGTTGATATGCAGTGCCTTTTAAACCTGTTTTACTGTGAAAGAAAAAAAACTTTTAAAGAGCGCGTCTAAAATAGTCGTACATACCGATCAATCATCTCCTGATCACTCGTTTTATCACCAAACGCCTCAATAATGCGATCCAAGTCATTATTTTATTAATATAAAATCTGAAAAAAGCTCTGCAAATGTCCGTGATATTCCCTGAGTGCTGATGCATTAGCAGGCAGCTTGTTTCCTTATGGCTGCTGTTATCTGATGCCAGGGGCAAGTATGACTATTGATGAGATGTGCCCCCTTTTTTTTTTTTCGGCTTGTCTCGGCTCCTGTCGCTCCCACTCGGCCATTGAATGGTTTTCTCGGCTTTTTCTGGAGAAAAAACGACTAGAAACCCGTTTTTGCGTCTTTTTGATGATGTCAGACAGGGTCCGACATTGGACCGGATAGGAATAATTGCAATGTCGGACCAGGTCCGACATACGACCGCAAAGGGTTAAATGTCAGTTATAGGAAATGTTCTACATAAAGGTGATCTTTGCCCTCGGTGCAACGTATGGTTGCAGATAGAACCACTACACATGAGATTAAAGTCTACATAGCATTTTCATGGAAACATTATATTGCCCAAGAATAGCTAATACTAAAATTGGGAGTCTGTGAAACCAAACGTTAAACTGTACCTGATGTTACAGGAATTCCTTCCGAGTCCATGCAGTCTAGTGAATCACGATATTCAGTATACTGGGACGTGGGTGGGTGACTGATTCCATAGGGAACACAGGAAAGGAGAGCTTTCTTGCTTGCCAGCACAGCTAGGTGCTCAGTCTTTGACACCTTGGTATGGGGCAAAGGCTGTAACTTCTCCCACTCTCAACCAAAAAGGGGTCAACGGAGGTAGATTAAGATGTCTCCTTAAAACACCCTTTCCAATTTATGACAATAAATGGAAGCCCCCCGTCCCTTGAAATAGTAACTCAGTCTTGTAAGGTATACCTCAAAGGTTGCAGGGTTAAACAGATTTCAATGTAACATTTATATGGTATATGGCAAAACACAGTATCTACAAATGTAAGATATTCATAAATCCTTGCTGAAAGGCAGAGAAAAATGCAAACAGTAAAACAAAAACACTGATGCATGTGAAGTCAGTTTATGTCTAAGTATGGATTAAAGTATGATGTGGAAATGTACTATTATTACTTTACTATACCAAATGCCATTGATATTGTCCCTCGTGAGAAAAACAACCAGTGCTACATACAACGTCCTTAGGAATTTTGATTCTATTCAGGTAAACATTAGGGTGCTTACAAGTTTAAAAGAACATTTGCTTTACACTGTTTTAAAATGAAATTCTATTCCAAAATGCTACCAAGACAAGTATTAAGTAGACTTATAGTAACTACTCTGGCATCTATGTTTGAATTAGATTTCACTCTGACAAAGGATAAGTGTTATCAGGCTTTCCAGCTCCACTGCTGACAAAAGCTGCTTTACAACCGGCAGGTCCTAACTGCAGAGGATTGGCTCAGTGTTAGGCTACAGCTCCTGTACTACACAAACAAAAGGCTGTTTATATGTCAGTTTATTATCTCACACTTGCAAATGCCCACCTGAAAAATGTAACAGTAAATAAAAATGAGCTTTCTGTCTACAGCATAATCATGTATTTGCCAATTAATTATATGTTGTAAGTGTACTTGTACAGCTCTTCACAAATCTGACTGCTGGGCCCCAACACATTCAAACACTGTTACATCATGCCACACACTGCATGATGTTGAGAAATCATGAACAACTCCAATATAAAAGCTACTGTAATGTCGATTTCTTTATATATCCCTCAAACCAAACCTTGCAATGAAGCTTGGGATATGACCATTTATTCTAGTTCGTATCATGAATTTGTGTGTTATAGCCTAGATATGAAAGCTGGGATAATCATTACACTTAAGTTAATCCTGAGTCTGCACCAGTTCATGGTACATCATGTATTAAAACAGGTTAACTATGGGTAGTGCATCAACATCAGTTGCCACAGTGAAATCAACACACAACATCACAAAAAGTGATTAAAGACCAAGAAAGCCTTCAACTAAACTTTAGCCTAGCATCTTCCCGCAAGTCAAGTATTGCTGTACCTCAGTTTAATTTTCAAGACAGTAAGAGGATACCCTGCACACTTATTTGGTCAGCAATTTTAAATCCTCTTTTCTTTAAATCAAACTCAGCAACTACTGCATTTTTTCTTGATCGTTTTCATATTGCTTAATCCTAAAACAAAGGCATCTTTATAAAGCCAACATGGCTGTTTCCCCTGATAAACACAATTTAAAAAAAACAACAACTCACAATTCCAGTTTTCAAATAACACTATGGGGACTTACAAACATAAATGCAACACTAAAAATCTTAATTAGTATCCTAATTAAAATTATTAATGTACACCTTTTTAAAACTTCGAAAATTACCAACACCAAGAATAATAAAAAAATACAAGATTGTTAAAACAAATGGTTTACATTAGGTTTAGGAAAATGTTTAATTTTATTTTGATTACTACATCGAAATACAATTGTATTTAAAGTGGCTAAAACAATTTGTTTCCCTTTGTCATGGATATCTACTGCTGAGCTGCAGTGTTAAACTTTTTGGAATTTTATAAGTCCTTAAGGACTAACAAGACAGAATTAAGTACTGAGTGGGAGCAGTCTAGGTCTATCATTGAACAAAACAATTACACTGTTTGGTTATTCTTCATCCATTTAGAATCTTGCTGATTCATTACTTTATTTATTTGAAATGGCTGCATATGAGGCAATGTGATACGAAATGATGTGAACAGACAGACAATGTACTTGACTGTGTACAGCATGTCATTCAATGTTTCATTTTAATTCCTAGTCAGTTTAAACCTGTAAAGGACATGACGAATTGACACAACGTACTTCTATTTAACATTTCAAATTCGCGTATTTGAGTTAACCAATAGCCTATTTAATTATATAATTATTCAAAATGTAGAATACTTACGACAGTCATAAAACTGTTGTCAAAATACCTGCAATACAAACGAATGTAAACCCTCGAGCGAATTGCTTAATGTATTTTGCAAGACCCATGTGACCGGCATGTGACTAGCTTCTAAAGGATGGGTGGATCCAGTAATTTCTTACACACTTCCCAAAGGCTGTAAAAATAATCTTTAAATGTTAATGTGACCTAGTAAAATCATGAACTTTTCATGACATTTCTTGAAACCTCACTATCCTGCTATATATGAATGTTTCCCATCCCAGCCAACTGAATGTCTGAATCAATCATCTGTTATGTACAGATGTAAATAACATGTTAGAAATGAATGCATTTTTATATTATTGTTTTGCTGGTTTCCTGACAAAGTATGGGATTATAACAAGGTACAGGATACAGTATGAATTCGCATTTTGCTGAATGTCAAAAGCCGGACAAAGCCTAACACGGTCCTTACTAATGTTAGGAGCCATTATGTTGGCGATGTATTAAAACTGTAAGGCGTATAATAACGTAACATTGAAGAAAAAAAAAAAAAACGAACGGTTTCTAAGAAAATAAAATAATAATACAGTGCGAGGTTCACCGGCGCTACAGGCCCCGTGAAGTAGTTTGTTTCAATGTATTTCTAACCACTGGTTTTAATTTAGTAGGAATAACAATACATGTACATGATTTATAATTGTAGTTTCACTCTTCATATATCACATCATGGTAGTACTGTAATCCTCAACATAGTATTAATACACTTAAAAAATAAATAATAATAATAAAAACCTTCCATACTTTCTGAAAATCCTTTCTTCATCAGTTCATGATACCGGTATATCGCATGTTCAGAAAATTTATTATATAGCCTATTTTCTGTGCTAAATTCGCGGCGGTGACATCGCCTTAAATAAAGCAGTCTACGTATACCTTCTTTTGTTTTAACAACAAGCAACTTCTTATAGCAACCGAATACACATCCCTGTCATACAAAATCCATCCATCACCACGAAAAAATACTTACTATTCGGGATTCATTGTTGACATGTCACTTTAGACTCCCTCTTCTTGTAAAATGGTGCTCCCCTTTGCTTTAAAGAACTTCAAATTGAAACTGTTTAGTCAAATTAAAAGTAACTACTCCCCAAAAACCTAAAGGCTGGTTGTCTCAAACCCAAAATGGCTGACAGTCTAACCAGGAAATAGCAACTCCTCAAACAGAGAGCAATACTTTAGCGTAAGCTATCCGC